>NW_023396941.1:0-87745 GCF_011125445.2 Fundulus heteroclitus | reverse complement strand
TTTTCTGTGCTCTGTTCAGCAATTTTGAAAGAATTTTTTTTTTCTTCTTCCCCCAACCATTTGTGTTTGTCTCCATAAAATACCAGCAGATACCCTTTCAACAAGCAAATAACAAACAAAACAACGAGTCGTAGTCTCTGTAGGTTCTCCCCCCCACCTACTTTTAGGATCTACTGTGCTGCTTTTGTGAACGTATACAATGTGCCTGTTTCTTCAACTTCTTCACATTCACAATACAACCACAACTTCAGTGTTTTCTGTAAACACCCCCTCGCGCAGAACCAATTCAAAATGAGGCACGATTGCGAAGCGAAAGAAAACTAACCCCTGGTTTTTAATGTTACAAATAAAAAATCTGAAAAGCGTGGCATACATTTGTAATCAGCTATGTACTATGTGTTTTTGGGGATTCTCCACCTGTTTTGCTCATATTTTTGCCCATTCTCTGAAGAATAACTGAAGCCTGGTGAGACTGTGTGAGGAATCACTTGCAAACATAAATTATTGAGATTTGGCACACAGTCCCTGGAGATCGATTTGGCAGTTCTAAAACACAAATATGCTTTGATCTAAGCCATGCCATTGAAACGCTGGCTGCATTTTTAGGGTCGTTGTCCTTCTGGAAGGCACGGCAAGTTTATTTATAAAGCACTTTTCAGTAACAAGACGATTCAAAGTGCTGTACATAAAAGAAGAAGAAAAGAAAACATTACAGAGACAGAGAGAGGAAAGCACATTGCAGTGCAACAGCAGCAGCAGGTTAAGCTATAAGACAAGTTGGACTACAAACTTCAACATTAACATTTAAAGGCAGCTCTAAATAAATAGGTTTTGAACCTTGATTTAAAGGAACCCAGAGTTTCAGCACTGTTACAGTCCTCTGGGAGTTTGTTCCAGATAAGTGGAGCATAAAAACTAAAAGCTACTTCTCCATGTTTGGTTCTGGTTCTAGGTATGCAAAATAAAGTCAGAAGACCTTAGAGGTCGGTAGGGTTGATACACTGATAACAAGTCTGTCATGTATTTAGGTGCTAAGCCATTCAGTGATTTATAGACTAACAGAAGTATTTTAAAGTCTATTCTCTGAGATACAGGGAGCCAGTATAAGGACTTTAGAACTGGGGTGATGTGCTCTACTTTCTTAGTCTTAGTGAGGACGCGGGCAGCAGCGTTCTGGATCAGCTGCAGCTTTCTGATCCACTTTTTAGGCAGACCTGTGAAAACACCGTTGCTGTAATCGATTTGACTAAAAATAAACGCATGGATTAGTTTTTCTAGATCCTGCTGTGACATTAGTCCTTTAATCCTGGAAATGTTCCTCAGATAATAGAAGACCGACTTTATAATTATGTTAAGGTGCTTTTGGAGGTTCAGGTCTGAATCCATCACTACACCCAGGTTTTGGGCCTGATCAGTGATTCCAATCTGAAGCAACTGAAGCTGTGTGCTAACTTTTAATTGCTCCTCTATCGGTCCACAAATTATTACCTAAGTTTAGTTTTTATTCAATTGAAGAAAATTTTGGCACATCCATGCATTGATTTCTTCTAGGCACTTACTCAGTTCTTGAACTGGTTCATAGTCACCTGGTGATGTTGAGATGTGTGTCGTCTGCATAGGTATGATAATTTGTGTTTTTTTTAATGATCTAGAGGGAGCATGTAGATAATGAGTAGAAGGGGACACAGGATGGCTCCTCTAGAGTTACCCTGGGCCTCTGATTATTGCTCGTCTTGCACAACCTGCCAGTTTAGGTTGGTGCAATGTCTTGGTAAGTTTGTTGATGTGCCATACTCCTTTTAATATTTAATAATGCTGCTTTACATTTCTCCACAGCCTTGTTCCAGACCAGTCTGCTGTGCTCCATGGTGTTCAAGAAGCTGTTTGTTCACTAATGCTCTCTTGCAAACTTCTGAGGCCTTCGCAGAATACATTAATATAATATTAAATGAAACTCAGGCAGGCTCAATTTACTAATTGCTGATTTCTGGAGTTAAATTGGTTGAACTGGATTTAATTTAAGATATTAGAAAAGAAGGGAGAGGATCACAAAGTGAGTTTGGCACACTGTAGAGTTTTTTATTTTGAAAAAACCACGCTGCATTTGCCTTCCGGGTGACAATTATGCACTTCTACGTGTTGTTGTATATTAATCTCTGCTAAAAGACATTGAAGTCCGTGGTTGCAATGTGACAAAATGTGTGTCTTTGCACGGCACTGTAAAAGAATTTGGGGTCTCTGCCTCCCTTGTGTTTCTGCTTAAAAGCCAGACTAAAATAGACCTTTACAAGTCTTCTAATGAAAGTGACTCCGGGCCCTCCGGTTAATTGACCACCTTTAATAAGTGGCGAACAGCGGTGGTCATTAGACTGGGGGTTGCTATGGGTCACTGCAGGAGTGAGACAAAGAAAGAAAGAAGGAAGGAGTGAAAGGAGAAAGGAGAGAAGGAAAAACACCAAACATGTAGGCAATAAAAAAAGCATAAATCCTCCTTGTTCTGAGGTCTGCGCCGTTTTTTTTGTTTTTTCCATTTTTTTGCACGCACGGGACAGCACGCAGGCATTTGTTGCCGTGCGCGGGAGGGGAGAACCTGCCCTGACACGTTTTCCATGCAACACAAAGCGGCGGCCATTTGGCCGCTAATAATTTCATAATTTTCCTCTCCACCTAGAGCTGCTTTCACATCACGTCTCCACCAACATCATGGCAGCTGTTTGTGCTTCTTCATTGACCAAATTTAGAGTGAGAGCCGAGCAAAATGGAAACACATGCCCTCCGTTTTTGCATGAGCCCACCGAGCTGTCTGTGATTTTTCGATCCTCCCTTATAATTTGGAAACCGTGGGTGCTAAATGACCACAATCATCTAGTCTGTCATCGCTGATAGGGGAAGAGATTTCTGTTTTTCACGAGGCACGGATGATCATGGAAACCTCCGCGAAGGCATGCATTTTCTCCTGATGACCCCATTTGGGAGGTATATTGCAAACAAACCCCGCCGTCCTTGTCTTTTATTATGTGGGCCGCATGTGCAGCCGCTCCTCGAGGCTGAGCGCGGACCGGCTCGCGCGTGTGCACGTGCGAACCCGAGCCCTCCGTGTTATTGAACTGAAATTGAGCCCACTGCACATTTCCTTAGAGTATTGATTTAATCAACTGAATATCATGTTGAGGGCCGTTTCATCTGATGCAACACACACCACGGCCGGCAGAAACGAAGCGATCCATCTCCATTTAGCCAGACAGACCCTTGTAGTCTAAACACGGAACCATTACGCATGGTTTAACATGGACACTTTGACCTCTGGGAGGTGGCAAGGCCAATGACATCATTAGAGGAGTCAGCCTGTGTGGCGGAGCAAGACTAATTGCTATCAGACCTCAATCACAACTAATAACTGCTCGGATTTGTTTCGATACTCATATTATCCACTTTTAATATCCTAAAAGATTTGTCGGTGTTGTCTTAATGACACAGGAAGGAGCTTCTTGAAAGCTCATTTTGGTTTGTTGCTACAACAGCTCTGAGGATGTCTTTATCCTGAGGCTCTGTTAGTCCATCGACAGGTACCTGAGTTCACAAAATAGCTGGAGGGTGATTTCCCAATTGCAGATAAAGCCCAGACTCAAAATCCTTTTCAAAGCAGCCTCTCATCTTGGGATGCTTTGAAGCCCGGGAGAGGAGAGCTTGGAAAATCAGCACACGGGGACAGATATCCTCCAAGGCCTGAGGTTTATCCTTTTTCGACCCTGAAGTCTGGCCTAGACGCTGCGGTTCGAGTCGGCGTCCTGTCGCACCAACCTGGGCTCGCCGGGGAGGCGCCACACGCGGCCTCGCCCATCGCAGCGTTGTCAACGGCCTCGCTGGACCGTGAACGGAGGTAGACCACTCTGGAATGTCGGCAGAGCCGGCCTCAACCTTAGATGGGCCAGCACACAGATGAGCACAGGCAGAGACACACATGAGCGCTGAGGTAACATGATCCAATGATACAGGAGCTGGCTCGGTGTGCGGGTAACTGCCTTATCTCCTTCTGGCCGCGCTCCTCTTTCCTCTCAACATTCTTTCAGGTATTTGGCCGAGACCTTTTCTCTTTGTCTGCCCTTTTCAAAGACCTGCTTTATGCGGGGAGCCCTCCAGACGTAGTGCTGCAATCTCTTTACTGCCCCCCCCCCCGCCCCAGTCTATTTTTTCTGACCACACATCCACAGGACCAACTTACCTTGCTTTCTGTCTCACCTCCAAACAGTCACATACATCGAACTCTACTCTACTCTAATTTCTTCACACTATCCCACCGCAGAATTTAACATATAATGGTATCTGGGCTCTGGTTAGTGCAACATCCCAAAGGAATGCGTTAAAACTAAATGTGTGATAAAAAGGAAATGTGAATTATTTAACGAACAATTAAAGGGGCCTAGACACTTATCTCGACCATAAAAAAACACATACACACAAAACATTAATTAATCTTTAAATAAAACAATATATGTCAAGCATTCATCTTGATAGTGTTTATTTTGTCCTTTATGAACATGAAAAGAACTTTGCGCAGGGTGCGATCAGCAGACATAAACGTTGTGCCATCTGCCGGGGAACTATCAGTACCACGGACCAATCAGAAAGCAAGATGGTGACAACTGGCGCAGCTACTGCAAGAGCCGGTAGACCGTCCTGCAATGCCTCGCTGTGAAGTGACAGCTCTACAGGGTTAGGGTTACTTTAAATTCTCTCCTTTCGCACCTCCGCTGGGCGTTGCTGACTCGCTGAGCTCCACTGCTTCTCTTTGTTTACTCATTCCACGCATGCGCAACACCCTACTTCCGGTCACATGGTCTTGTTATGGTAAATACACACAAAAGTGCTTCGTTTACTAACAAACAGAGTGAAAACGAAGGGAAAAATACAGAAATCTAATATTATAAGCCAGCAGGATGCTAACATTTAATCGGAAAAGCTCTGTATGCAACCAGAGTGAGCTACTGGTGCAGAAATTTGTAAAGTCACAGTACACGACAAGGCCCCTTCAAGTGCTTTCCAATTAACAGAAATGTTAATTCAAGTGTCCCACCACATTGTTTTTCCAGTCTTCTGTGCTGCTGACCTTCTTCGTGTGTCTGATCAATTTCTTCCATTTGTTTTCCATTTGGATCTTCATTTGAATCTTTTCTTTTTACTTTGTACGTTATCAGGCACCGTTTACTAGCCACCACTAAGAAGAAGGAGTAGATGGCGGGTCACTGCTCCCTGAATCTGTGTCTGGAGACGATGCAACATCAAAATCCTCACTGCTACCCTTCAGCCAAACGACCAGGTGGACAATGGAATACTTCTGGATCCTGACGTTGGAGATTATGAAGAAACATTTGCTGTTCTGCATTGCTCCCATCTCTTAGGGAGCAGTGCAGCTACTGAGGAGCGATCTGGGGCTAAGGGTCTTGCTTAAAGACCCATAGTGGCAGTTTTCGAACTGGATACTTGCAGCCTTCTTAGAATGCAAACTCGCTGCTCTAACCACTAGGCCACCATTCCCCATGTTGCCCCTTTCCAGCGACTCGCCAGTCAGCCTCTGATGGTCAGCGGTAATGTCTTGGCTTGCATATTCTCAATAGTCTCGGTTGGTTCCAATTCCAGGAAGAGGATTTCAAAAGTCAGGGTTTTTAGATGAAGATCCGCATGAAATACTTCAAATGCAGGAACACATAGAGGTCGGACTCCCTCTGGATGTCGTGGTGCAATAGAGTGTGACCATCTTGCATCTGCTTACCATCAAAGATCAGCCTCGGCCGGTCAGGGAAAATGCCTTCTTACTTCAGGAGCTAGGCCTGGACTCTCTTCTTGCTTTTACTATAGGCTCATCCTCTACCATTTAAGCGTCTTTACAAAGACTTCTGTGTTTGCCCGATTGCTCTTCGTCATCCAATGCATCAGTTTGAAGACGGCAGATGCAGCTCCCCTGACGCCTCTGAGGAACAGAGATACCTTTACAATTTAAATCCATTAGTTTCCTGCCTGCTTTCCTTGTCACCGATTTCTTACAAGCAACTTTTATCTTTCGCCTTTATGCATCCATGGCAAAATTGACATGACTTGGTTCCAAACAGACGCAATCAAAAGCAAATTAAATTGCAGAATATATTCCAATTTACTGTTTATGTTTTTTCAAAAAGGTTTTATTTTTCAGCGCATGCAAAACACAGTACATGGCCCTGGTTGGTAATATCATTTCAGATGTTCTTTGACATGAAACGCTCTGGTTGGAGCGTTTTCTTATTATTTGGTGGGGGATATGTGAATTCCTTCCTTCCCCCGTTTGTGAGCTAGTAGATGTTTGATGGCTCTTCCACATTTGCTTCCAAATCTTAAAAGGATATTTTAATGTGCATTTCTTCCCATCGTTTTTCTTTGATATGTTCAGTTGAAAGAGAGGTTTTCCCTGACAATGGCTTCTAAAATGCATATGAGACTTAACAACTTTTCATCATGTGCTTTATTTGACACCAGAGACGTGGTTAGTGATGGGGTGCATGTTTACCATCGGGTTGCATCACTCCACTTTTAATACCCTGCAAGCGTTTTGGGAGCTGGCAAGACCAATTGCTGTGGTTTTGAAAGTGAAATGTTTTCCCATTCTTGCTTAATATAGAGCTAAGCTTTTCAAGGGCTCCTTTGTTGAATTTCTTTGTTTCATAACGGGTAAAATGTATTCAGGGGATGACAGCTCTGGACTGCAGGTGGGCCATTTTATCACCTACGCCGCTTTATTAAACAGTGATGCTGCGGTAATATCTGCAGATTGAGGTTTTCTTTCATCTTTCTAAGGTTCTCCCTAGGAAAAATAATACCTCGGCTGTGATGATATGCATATTTATGCTTAACATGCCATGTGCACTAATCAATGAGTCCTCCATTTGATGCATCCTCTCAGGCTATTTGTTCACCTTCAAGAATATAAACGGTTCTAGTATTTTGTTGACTGCAGCCGCTGCAGCAAACAGGGCGTGTTTTGTGTATCTAAGATAAATGACGTTTTGGCTTCACGTTTTCTAAAATGTGTTTTCAAATTTAAAGCGCGTTGAAAAAAAAGTGTTCACACTCTGAACCTTTCCACACTTTATTATGATTTTTTTGTGCTAGCCCAACACAAAATCACCAAATGGTGCGTAAAATGCTGGAAACGTGGAGCGCTTTTATTTACAGACCTCTTTAATCTGATACGCCCAAATAAAATACAGTAAGACCAATGCAAACCAAGAAGTCTCTTAATTAGTGAATATTGTCCATCAGAGTTTAGTTTTGGTAAAAAATGGAAAGCAGGGTTGGTTTATAAAAGAATACCTTACTGAAACATATCAAGAGAACCTTGCTTTGTATCCACATCATCTTCCGTAAGCACATTTCTCACTCGCTGGTTGATTTAACAAAGTCACCAGGTTGGGCATATAAACAAAATCCGAGGGTGAAAAAAAGGTCATCATCACATCAGGGCTGAAAATGCAGCTTTTGTGCAACGCCAGGCCATAACAACAGACACCATTCTGGCAATTCCCATGCAGTTATTCTCATGACCCCTGTAGGTCTTACATTCTTGAGATTTGATTATGGGTCATAATTCCTTGTGTGAGGAGGGGGAAAAAAAAGGAACCTTTATTTCGTTTGGTGAAAGGAGGACAGTCTTGCATTGTTGCACCCAGATACCACCATGAACCATAGCTGTTCTTAAGAGGTGGTGTTGTGGCCTAGTTTGTCTCGTCTTTAGTCAGGAGAAACCTCCATCCTTGATTTCAGTGGGAAACAAAATTCAATACTTTATTGGCAATAGCATTGTGCTGTTCACCCTGGGCCAGCTGATACAAGAGAACGGTTACTGCCTTTGCGCTGGACACCAAGAAGGTACTAAAGGCCACTTTGCTGCTCAACTGCTGTCAAATGAACCTAAACAGTCGTTCGCCCCTGTATTGAAAAAGCAATTCTCCCTCTCAGTTCTTACTTTTCGAATTAGTTCTGCCTAATAAGTGATCCGCAGCAAAACTTTACTTTTGACCTCTGCCCTTCCTCAACAGAGGCAATGTTATTGGATATTAAGAGCATTTCGACCATAAGTACACAGAACCTAAATGCCCCAAGGGCTTTTTCCGAACGAGCTAACAGATTATTTCAGCACTGGCTCTTCTCCCTTTCCTCTGTGGTTTGAGGTAAAGAGTAGATTAGCCAAATTAAATCTGTTTAAGTGTGAAACAGAACTCCTCGCTGCAGCGATGCGGCTGCCGTGGCGGTACAAAGCTGTACCTTTGGAGCCTGTGGAGCTGACTCCATAGAATCACTCCATTGGTGGTTGAAAACAGTAGATTATTTGCCGTTACTTCATGGCATTGTATGGTTAGGATTAAAATGAGGAAACTTCCCACTAAAACCTTTGCTTGATCTTATAAATGTACTCCATAAATCTTCACGAGATTGATTGTCTGCTTAACGATTTCCAGGACCTAAAGGCTGGATAGAGGAAGGTGATGCAAAGGGAAAATAAAAATCATGCCCGTTGTGTGCCAAATAGTTTTAAACAAACACTTCTAGTGAATTGCAAAATTTAACCTCTCAGTTCTTATATATATATATATATATATATATATATATATATATATATATATATATATATATATATATATATATATATATATAGTCAAGCAATTAATACCCTGCTCGTTGTGAAGTTTCACATCTAAACACTGATGCGACATTAAACCAACCGTTGAATCCTTGACTGATTCTAGCACACAATAACACACTCAACTCACCTACAGAAGACAAGGCATATGATCTAAACCTTCACGCCAACATCCTTTAACCATCTGTTGGGTCATTGTGATTGCTACATTTTGAATATCTCCCCTATTGAGCACAAACCTTTATGAATCAATTAGCTAATGAGGTCAGGATAGGCAGGATTGGTAAAATCTTTGACCAATGGGTTTTTGAAGAGTCTTGATCTTGATAAACCAAACTTTTTTTTACCACAAAAATTCCAAATTTGATATCAATGCCGAGAAAAACGCTCAATACCATTTTCGCACATTACGCCTTTGAAGGGATTGTGTTCTTTCTAATAGACTAGCAAAGTTGTATTGGGGATTGGTTACATAACATTGGTCACACTATAACAGTGTTTTAATGTCTTTATGACTTCAAAAGCAATAGGCAGTAGGCATGTCAAGGGCCATTTGGATAAAATACATATATATTAACTTGAACGATTGGTTTCCTGTGCAACAAAACAGTACAGACGGTAAAACTTTACAGAAGTATTTTTTTTATGGTGGTATGTACCTTTCACCAGTGTTTTTAACTGAGTGAACATGGATGTGATGCATGCACATGTTTTCAGGAACAGCCGTTTTCAGTTTCAGTGTTTTTGTTAAGCTTGCGTCATATTTTCTTCGACGACCTTCTGGAGTTGTTAACTTCGGATGCCGTTCCTGCTGGCTAGTTTCTGGTTGATGCTTGTCAGCTTCAACTTACGTCTTAACGAAAAGAAATACAAAAATGCGGTAGGAGTGGTTTTGGTCTGTTGCCTCTTCACCGTTTAGCTCCTGTGTAGTTTTGGTCGTGTACCAAATGAAAGTCTGGAGCTGTGGATGCCGGACGTTTCCTACCAACCATATAGGATGTCTATATGTACCCACACCAGGGGGATTAATGGGGCTTTCAGCAAGTTGCTAATATGTAGACGGCTAACATAAACCTTTGATGTCCGGAAAGTTTAATTAAATTTGCCGTTATGAGAGCTTTTTATGGGAATATGAAATGTCTGAGTTGATATCGATTTAATCTTAAAAAAAAACATTAACTTTTTAGGCACTGGTCATGTTGAAAGATGATTACTTTGACAACCATAGTAGCAATTCCTGACATCGCCTTCAAAAGGTTGATTGCATTGATATGATCCTCAAGATTTATCTGTTTGGGTCAGTGTTGACAAAGTGTGTATGCTAACGCTGCTGGAGACTGCTATTGCCAGCCTCCGTGATCATTTGATCTAACATCACTGACAGCATCTGGAGGGCAGTGAAAATAGAAGTTTAACTGTGGTACCTCAAAATTGATGTCACGCAATCCTACCTTGTTATCTATAACCACAGGCATGAATGATGGACCTGGGACGTTACGTGCTTGCTTTGAAGGCACAGACGGCTCACGATTTGGCCAGATTGAATCCTGTGATGTCAGTGACAAAACGCTGTCTGCAGCGGGGGTTTGTGGCTGCGTCTTTATTGCAAAAACAATAATGGGAAAGGGTGCTAGAATAAACTGGAAAAAAAGGTAGAATTAAAAAGATTTGCCGTACCAAAAAAGAAACACACACACAAATAAAACAAGAAAACAATTGGCCTTTCATAAAGGTTCTGGAAATTTCCAAAGCAATAATTTTGTGCCAAAGCTCAAATTGGTTTAAATAATTACCAGGTTGTTAAGAAATATTTCCAGCCATGGCATGGAAACTAAAGTAGGGCCACCCATCACTCTTATCAAGGTTATGCTGTTTAGCAACTTTAGTTGGCAAGCAATGAGCAGCATGAATGTTGAACAGCCAAACTCTGACTGGCTGCCTGAGCAGAAGGCCCAGCTAATTACTCAGCTTCTTATACTATAGCAGAAAGGCTAACAGGTAAAGAGTCCTGTTCAAAAGTTGAAAACTCTCACTGAAATTGGTTCAAAATTATTCTATACGAATCTATATTCTACACTCTATATGTCAAAATAGGGGAAAGAATGTCCTTATTGTGACTGTAATACATTTGTTACATTATTTTAGAAGCAAGAGGACTGATTATTGCATTACTGCTTTAAAACTAAAAAAAAAAGATTATGTTACACATTATTGGTTTGGGTTAGCCATTTTTAGGAGTGCATTAGCAGAACAAAGGGAAGAGAGCCTGAGGAAGTCAGTCTGTCAAAAGTCAGAGAAGGGTGTTCTTCAGTTCACAGCATTGTCACAGATCACAGCAAGCCCCTTTTTTGCTTGATGTGGCATTTTCACCCGTAAAGAAACTGCTTTGGCTGAAGATGTCTTGTGTTGACGCCGGTCAGCGAGTCCACGTGAAGCCCAGCGGTCGGGGAGGGTTTACATTTCTAGTCTCAACTAGCACTTGAAGATGTTCCAGCCTCTGTAAAATCAGTCCGTAAAATCTTTTCAAAGTGTGGCGGGGCATTTTGTCGACTCAGCTTGACCAAGCAGAAACATGACCAACTTCCTCGCTGAACCCAGACAACCTTTTTGCAAACATGTGTAGCTCTGGCAAGGCATCCCGGACCGAGAGTCTTTGCCTGGAGAGATTTCACCAGAGATACTTCCTGTAATGCTTTCAGAAGCTTGAAATAACAATCACAGCCTGTCAGCTGCAAACGAAAAGAATGTTTACTTTAGCGGCATGATTGCCTAATGTGGTCGTTTCACGGTGACTGGTCAAAGCATGTTAAGTGTGGGCCAACTGCGAAGATAAGACTGAAAAATGAAACAAAAAAAGCAATGGCACATTTTCTTTTCTCTCAGTGCACTGAAAGCGGCTGCACGTCTGTTTTTATGCCTTCCACTGTTAAAATCTGAAACCCTGTGATTAGGTCCCAAAACCTTTTTTCTATGCACACTAGTTCACAAAGTTTGTGAGATAAAATAACAGATTTCTGGTCTTATAATGCCTTTGATCAAATCTTTCAACAGTTCAGAAGTTGGGTACTATTCTCAATCAAATGTAAAGTGTGGGAGATATTTGAATATTTTGCAGTGCACAAGTCGTACACCAGCCATGTCCAAAGTGTGGCCCCCGGGGCCATTTGTGGCCCTTGTAGTGATTTTTGGTGCCCCCCCCCCCCAACTGCATTTCAAGAAAGATTTGGTCCACCAGCACATGTGCTGATGAAGATGGAAGGTTTCAGCTTTTATTTAGGGCAGAATTATTACAGAAAAGTTAAAATCCTACAACTGAAAATGTTAAGTACAACACAAAGTATTCATCTTTTAATAAACACACTTTTAACATTCTCTTTAAATTTATAGTAACGTATATCTAATGACATTTAATTACTCAAATGCAGACTGCTTTGAATTCAGTTGTTAAAATTGGCCAATTACAGCAAGTGTTTCCAAAGAGTAACTGACCCATATACTGTTCTCATATTGCTTGACCAAAAACAGTAAAGTGTATTATTGTTGAAGAGTTAAATGAAATTATTCAAAATAATTTGCAAACTGGATCACCATCTTTTAATACAACAAATGAGCAAAACCTTTTTTTAAATTTTGGATTTTCTACAAAAAAAATCAGACTAAGTTATTTATTTAAAACGTTTAACATTTATTACCCTAAACACATATAGCCAGAGGTACAACATTTACATGTTCATGTGTCAGAGTGGCCTAGTCAAAGTTCAGAGCTGGATCTAACTCTGAATCAGTGGCGAGACTTAAGGATTGCGGTCCAGAGACGCCATCCATCTGACATGATCTGAGTTTTAGTTATTTTACAAAGAAATATTGACAAAAATACTTATCTTTAGCGTTATAAAGCTGACAGAGACATGCACCAAGGTGGTTGTAAAACATATAAACTCATTTTTAAGATTTTTGTTGGAGAAATATTTTGAAATCATTTCCATTCCACCATTATGTCCGTTGTTGTGTTTGTTGTGTTGTTGTGTTTGTCACATTAAGGTTTGTGACTGTAACGTGAGCAGATGAGAGAAAGTTGTTCTTTTTCAAAGCACCGTAGATATGACACTTGGTCGCAGGTCTGACATTCAGAAAGATCACTAACATTAGACTAATTGGACCTTTGATTTGGCCTCTTATTAAACCGACAGGTGGAGAGAGGATCTTGATATATACGGGGGCAGATTTCAATCAGTGTGCATCTACGAGGGCCGGCCAACAACTTCAGAATCCACTAAGCTAATCTGCCGTGGGATAACTGATCACACTTCATGGAACAATTGCACCCCGCAACCTACACAGATGCTCTTTCCTGAGGTGATCTATAGGCTTCTCTTCGTGCATGCTCCCATACGAGCACAATCAACACAATACCTGTGCAGCTTTTGGAGAGCTTTCGGACTAATCAGCTCTGACAAGTGGAACAAAACAATTTAATACAGAGCTGATTTCACATCTGAGCGGTTCGTCATTTACATAAGCTTTTCACAGTCTGCTCACTGAGCTGCAACAGGCATGTGGTGTGTGCCAAGAGAGACCGAAAAGGCTTGCTCCAAATATTCTGCCCCCTCTTTATCTGACCTCCCCAAGGAGAGTGCCCCGCATGCACGCACAGGCTCATTTGGGATACACGTGTGTGCAGATTTTTTCTTTTTTTTTTTTTATTCCTTTTTCGCCCGCAACCACCCTGTTTCCGTCTTGCACACACAAAGATAGGCATGCACGCATACACACACTTTTAGTGTCCTGTGGTTAGCAGAGAGAGGAAGCAGTGGCGCGTCTCTGTGCTGACTTAATGTCTTTTAACAGTTTGGCTCCAGGACCAAGGGTTGGTCAGAGATGAGCTAAAGCCAAAACTGGGCCTGATCATCTGTGACGGCAAGAAAAAACCTGAGGCGAAGTGGGTTTGCGTGTGCATGAGCGTGTAAGTGTGTGTGTGTGTGTGTGTGTGTGTGAGAGAGATGAGCTCCCTCACTGCCTCTCCTCTCAACCCCTCATTTTCTCCGTTTCAGTGTGTGTGCCCAGATGTGTGTGAGACCATTTGTTGGCGGAGGCTACAGGGGACAGAAACACCAGCAGACTGAATTATCCCGGACAAAGCCATTGACCTCGGCATTAAAGTGACAATGGAATATTTACAGCGCACGGAGCCAGTTCAGTCCACTACCCAATGTGCGGCGCATCAATATCCCGCAGAATGCTTGTAGCACACTGCAGAGGAAATTAGCCCACTGTACAGGCTTGCATGCGCATACAGTGCTGTGAAAAAAAAAAAGGGTTTCTCCACGTTACAGATTTCTAAATCTAGCTGGGCCTACGTGAAGCTAGAACTGCCTGTTTATCCATTAGTTCTCCTCTGGAGGAGGGCAGTGATCCAGAGCACAGCAGCCAGTCTAGGTCTGAATTAAGCAAATACAAATTTTTTTTTTTTTTTTTTGAGGGGCTTAATTAAACTCCAGAATTAGGATGAGATTGAGACGCCGTGGCAAGACCTTAAACGAGACCGCTCATGATCAAAAGCTCCCCAACGTGACTGAATGGAATATATTCTGCGAAGAATGGAGCACCAAAATCTCTCCACAGTGAAACAGAAGAATTGTTAATGCAAACGTTCGATGGCAGTTTTTGCTGCTGGGGATGCTACGGCCATATATAACTTTCTCACCTTGGTCCCGGTTGGATTGGAAAAATACAACCAGAAATGAAAGAAATCCTTTGAAAACACCACTTTGATTTTAGCCTGATGGAAACATTTATTTGATGATTTGAAACATCTAAATGTGACAAAAAAAAACAACAACAACACAAAACAAAAGAAAACAATTAAAAATCAACACAAAAAACAGAGGAAATCAGTATGGGGAGAAATACCCCTGTCCCCCCTTTTATATGCACATCCAGACTGACTAGTCTACTGGTGCTGGCTTGAAGGCAAAGCTGGAGGGTTTGGGAATAGAGCAGAGCAGAGCGGGGACATAGCTGCCACTCTGCCTAGACAACAGACTGCAGAGGCCTCACCTCTCAGGTGGCCACCGTGTCACCTTGTCAGCTAATATCTGACACAGTAGAGCAGCTGCACCTCACCGGCGTTAATGCCGGCGGGGATTCGGTGGTGCAATTACACCAAGCCGGGTCCAAACCTGCTCGTGAACCTTCAGGAACGATTCGAGGTTCGCAGCCCCCGAAGGCTCGAGGTTACCCAGCTCCTACGGCTCAGCTCAGAAAAAAAAAATCTGCATCGGATCAGGCAAACATGTCATTCGGTTTTCAAAAGTTCCACCCCGCCGGCTAACCGCTGCTCCGATCCCCCTCCGTATTCACAGCCAGTTAGATCATGCTCACAGGCACCACAGACCTCTCTCCCTCCTGTCTCAGTTTCACAGTCCAGAGCCGGGCGAAATAGCCAACATATGTTGGGAAAATAAATGCGGAGTGTGGAGGTCAAACCGTGGTCTTTGCACAGCTCTGTTCTCATTTAGTTAAGTACAGACCACCGCATACTTAGCTTGATTGTGAGACGCTTTCTACAGTTGCTCCTTTGCTCCTTTTTAAATATTTTATATCATCCGTAACTCGCAAGCTGTGGAAAATTAAGAGCACTTCCAACAGCTGTAATTTGAGAGAAGAAACAAGTCAGTGGAGTGCTGCATGTTGACAGTGATGTATTTACGCAGCACTGATTAGAAATGTACAAACTGCTATGTTACATGCATTAGAGGAGAAATAGAGCCTGATATATTGCACGTTGGCATACAGCGCTGCCGCGGAGTGCTGAAATACACAGAGCTGTGGTCCAGGACCGTCGTACGAGTGAGAGCGTTTCTTCGCGTTTTTTTGGCATTGAACGTGCTTTGCAAGAAGATGTATGACAAGGATCTGCAGTCTTTACGCAGCAGAACATCGTGGGTTAAACCATGACTTCCTTATGTTACAGCAATTAAAGAGGGGAATGTGGTGTTTTATCATGTGCAGTACAAAAGTTCTTTTCTGTGCACAAAATCTGCTGCCTGAGTAAGGAAATAGAAAAAATCCCCATGCCAAGCTATGCAAAAACGACCCAGATGAAAACCACTTGCAGTGTTCCCAGAATGTCACGGAGCCACAAAAGGAAAAAAAGAAAAAGAAAAAAAAAAACAAGTAGACTGTCCAGATCTGGCAGGCGGTTTCTGAGCTGGCATTTTGCTCTGGTTATGGAGGTGTGGAATCATCGATCTCTCCACGGACGTGGCAGGTTGGTGCCTTTGTTTATTGAAAACTCAGAAAATGACTGCATCAGCCATTTTTAAAAGTTTGATAGCTTTGCCTATTACTTACAGTATATATATTTTTTTGTCAGGAGCACTCTGTCTCAAAGAATGGGGGAAGGACATCACGACAGAGGAAAAAGGTGACCTAGCACTAAAAGTGGCAAAAATATCAAGAACCACTAATATGGAAGATTTCTGAGCTAGTCATACTGAATGGAATGCAATAAAATCCTGAAACGAGTTTATCTATGACAGGAGTCCTGGCACGCATGTTAGCTAGACTTGGTCCTCTAGCATGAGCAGAAGGAAGCAGCAGAGGTGGCTCCTGTATGACAGGATCCCTCTGCAAGCAAGCCCACTTTTCTGTTTCTCCATAACGTTTCAATTATGGTCCATGACTTTCTTTGAGTGCACGGTATGGGAACAATAAAAACTGATGTAACACCCTGCACACATTTTATTTCTGAGCAGACAGTACGTAAGTTTAACAGATTAAACACACACATATAAATCTGTTAAATTCCACCCAATTTTCAGAACTGTAGTTACTAAACAAAAAGGAAATATATATGTATATATGTATATATATATATATATATATATATATATATATATGTAAATATATATGTATATATATATATATATATATATATATATTCTGTGTTATGCTGCCATTTTAACAAAAAACTTTGAAATACCTTCAAATTGAACTCAAATTTCCACCTGACAGCTACAGTTTAATTGTAGAGTTGCCGATTTTTCCAGAAGTTTCCCCAAGTCCCTTTTTGAGTGACTCTGTAACCTGCTCTTTCACTCTGGTCTTGTTTCTTTCTACTGAAGCCTTCCTCTTCTTCTTCTTATAAACTTGTGCACAGTTTGCTTCTTGCGACTCTCAGCCATGTTTAAAGTATACGAAGAGAGCAGCGGAGCTACAATAAACGGCTAACACCGAAGCTAACAGGATACAGAAATGCTAAAAGTGTACATTCGCAGCCATCAACCAGAAACTAACAAGGAACGTGAGCACTATGTGAGCATGTCACAATGAGCGGCATGTAGGAAAAACTAAAAGAAATAGATAAAGTAATACCCCTGAAGCCTCTGACCAATTCCTGCCAAAATCACAGGATTGGTTAGAGCATTTACAGGCCTGCAGCTCTCACAGATTTTTTTAACCTCCTTTTTCTGAATACATAATGTATTGACTACTTTCAGGATGGAAGGACCATTTTTACCCGGTATAACAAAAACTGTTTCTGAACAGGATTACCAACTACAACTTCAAATGTGCCGTTCACGTCCAAGTTCAACTTGCTAGCAAGTTTGAGTTTAGCATTTGTCTCTAAGTTACCTAAAACTGGAGTCAAACATTAATTCTTGCTCTGACCCAGAAAATAAACCACAAGTCAAAAGACAAGTTGTTGCTTAACTAAGTTGTTGTTTATATTAATTCACATTTGCAAACCAACAGCAACTCTGAAGTCTGTCATTGTTGTTGTTTGAGTTAGCGCAGTTAGCGTATGCACGTTAGCGTAGGTCTACTGTGGCTTGCATGCCCAAACACAGCAGTTTGTTGGCAGTTATGTGGATAGGGATGTGAAGATGACGACGTACCTTCATAGCTGTCAGACTTCTCCACTTTGGGAGCCAGTTTCAAATGTAGTTGGTTTTGCATTTGATATAGTCGACGATCTTTTTTGGCTTCGAGTTCTGGGGGTCACCTTATCTATTGGTTTTCCCACATGCCAATCATTGTGACGCGCTCACATAACGCAATGTGCTTGCACGCTCCTAGTTAGTTTCCTCTTGCTGCGCATTCGCACTTCTAGTGTTTATGTATCCAGTTACTTTTGGAGTTGGCTGTTCATTGTAGCTCCGCTGCTCTCGCCGTATACTTTGAAACTGGCTGAGAGTCGCAAGAAGAAAACCGTCTGACAAGTTTATGAGAAGATCCTCAGAAGAAAGAAATTAGATTCTTTCACGTGATCCCCCAGAGGAGAGCAAGAGCAGATAAGATGGTCTTGCACAGTTATTCAAAAAGGGACTTTGGCCTTTCTTACTTACATTTCCGGAAAAATCTACCTTTAAATGCTAGTTAAAATGTTTACAATTTTGTTAAAAAAAAAACGTTGCCAATTTTGAAAGAATTGACCGTTTATCAAGCATTGGATGTACAAACTAAAACGCTTGATTAAAGTTTAAATAAAGCTAATGTCTAATATTCAATACACACCAAAACACCACTTTATAGTGTACCTCTGTTAATTCCCCTTTTAATGGGTTTCAGGGAATATTTTAAACTGCGCATAAAATGGAACTGAATGCATTCTCATGTCATACAAAGCAAACAAGCTGGTAGTCTTTAGAATCTGAGAGTCTAACTTTTCAAAGTCTTTTTTATGAAAAATAAATAACAGATGTCAACTCACAAATATTCATATTTAGTGGCAGAAAATAAATGTAAAGATTGCTTTGGCTCTGTATGTTGACATGATTATCAAAGAAAAGAACAGTACTCTCCCCACGAGGTGCGAGACTTTCTCCTAACAGTCGCATTAGAGGGAAAGCAAAAGCAGGGAGCAAATCCACAGGCGTGGGTACGAAGCAACAACAGAAGACAGATGAAAGAGTCCAGCTTGTCTGCTGTCCTTCATTAGGACTTGTCCGGGATGCAGCTGGATGTACTTACCTTTAATAGTGCTGATAATTAGCCCTGCCATTCTATATTCTCCTGACATAAACACACCGCCACTCACTCACCGCACACAAGCGCACACGCGCACTCGCCGCAGAGTTTATTACTTGGACGGGAATCATTATCGGGGATAATTTGAAAGCAATTTTGAGGCTCACCTATTACCTCTGTTTTGGTTCCTTCTGGTCATTAGCGGAGCTGTCAGGAAGATTGAATATTACACATTTCGAGGGGGGTCCCTGACTCCAGGTGTCAAGAGAGGTTAGGAGGAGCAGAGGAAAATGACAGAGCGGGGGCGCACACAGAGCCCCGGCCGATCCCGAGAACTGGACCCACGTCTGTGTTTCCAGCTGAAAAATGAGTTTGGTTTGTGATTTTCGCCCCGTTTGTGTTTCTATCTGTCGCCCGGGGGAGGCTGGGGAAGACTGAGGGCCGAGATAAATCAGAATTCTGCTCCTCGCTACTTGTTGTTGCTGTAGGAAGTTGAGCACGTCTCATCGCCATTTTTTCTCCCCCCCCCCTTCTTCTTTTTATCATCCGGAGTGAGAGATTAATCACTGTTTCAGGTGATGTGCGGGGAGAGAGGGCTGCGGAATATCAATAAAGAGCCCAATTATGGATGTGAGGTGCGACCATTGTCTGTGGAAGTCTTCCTCTTTGTGGGATTAATTATGAGACTGCATTTTACCTGCTGATTTTATTAAACCCTTTCATGTCTCGGCTCCCATCTATTCTTTAAGGCATTAATATGCAGATCAAAAAGGAAGGAAGAGAGAGAAAAAAAAAAAAAGGGAGACTGATTTTCTCCGGCAAACAGCGAGGTCATGCTTCAAATTAGCATATTACTAATCTACATAAAACTGCTCCAAAGACATAGTCTTATTAGTGTCACAGCTCTGGGTGCAGTTTCACGTCGCCTAAACCGTGACAAGGCTGAGTGGGCTTGTTATTCTGAATGTAACACTATTAGCTTTACACCGGTACATTCCATGGTATGCGCGTGCATATATTTCAGCTAAATGACGCCGCGCTCATGGGCTGTGATTTACAGCTCCCGTATCAGATGTCGCTCCGTTGTAAACTTCGTCCCGCTCTGTCTGTTTCCCCTTAAAAAGTTTTTAACGGGTGAAACCAGAACAGAGAGCAGGAAGTCCCATTCACGGTTTTTATCACGTTACAACTTCAAACTTCAATGTGTTTTAATGGGATTTCGTGTCTTGGACCAACACAAAATTTTGAGGTGGAAGAAAAATTACTCCAAATAAAAAAAAAAGAAGGTGTTTCATGAATTTGTGTCATCGTTGTGTTATCCTAAGATACTTGGTGGAAATGCGTTTTGCTGCCATTACGGCTGCAATTCTCTCCCAGCCTTACGTTCTTGTCCATTCTTTGCCAAATATACTCCAGCTCAGTCGAGTATGCTGTTCACAAAGAACGTCTGTGAACAGCACGTTTCACGTTTTGCCAAAGATTCTCAAAAACATTTAAGTCTGGACTTTGACTGGGCCGTTCTGACACGTGGATATGTTTTCTTAGACTTAGACTTAGACAAACTTTGTCATTTTGTATGCACAGAGTGCGTACAGAACGAAATTTCATTTGCATACAGCTTAAGAATTTCAGTGAATTGCAGTGGATTCCAGAATAAAGTAACTTTGCAGGATAATAAAATAACTTTGCAGAAAAATAAAGTAACTTTGCAGGAAAATAAAGTAACTTTGCAGGATAATAAAATAACTTTGCAGGAAAATAAAGTAACTTTGCAGGATAATAAAATAACTTTGCAGGAAAATAAAGTAACTTTGCAGGATAATAAGGTAACTTTGCAGGATAATAAAATAACTTTGCAGGAAAATAAAGTAACTTTGCAGGATAATAAACTAACTTTCCAGGATAATGATGTAACTTTGCAGGATAAATACAGTAACTTTACAGGATATAAAGTAACTTGCTGGATAATAAAGTAACTTTGCAGGAAAATAAAGTAACTTTGCAGGATAATAAAGTAACTTTGCAGGATAAATACAGTAACTTTACAGGATATAAAGTAACTTGCTGGATAATAAAGTAACTTTGCAGGAAAATAAAGTAACTTTGCAGGATAATAAAGTAACTTTGCAGGATAAATACAGTAACTTTGCAGGATATAAAGTAACTTGCTGGATAGTAAAGTAACTTTTCAGGAAAATAAAGTAACTTTGCAGGATAATAAAGTAACTTTGCAGGATAAATACAGTAACTTTGCAGGATATAAAGTAACTTGCTGGATAGTAAAGTAACTTTGCAGGATAAAAAAAAGGAACTTTGCAGGACAGTTCCAGGATAAAGTGCACGGTGATTTCACAGTACAGCAATTGAGATGTAAACAGTGCAGGACTCATGTGGTACAGAGTCCAGGTTTAGCTTCAGCAGTTCAACAGTCTGATGGTAGCAGGGAAAAAAGCTTTTACAGAGCCTGGAGGACCTACAGCGGATGCTGCGGAACCTCTTCCCAGAAGGCAGCAGGGAGAACAGTTCATGGTGGGGGTGTGTGGGGTCCCTGATGATGTTACGGGCTCGGGACACACATCGCTGTGATGAAAGGTCCTTAATGGAGGGAAGAGGAGCCCCAATGATCCCTTCTGCTGTCCTCACCACTCTCCTCGCGTTCTTCCACCTTCCACCTTCCCACCATTTCCGAGAAGCTTCCATCTCCCTGTGAAGGGCTCTGATTAAGGGATTTCTGAAGGACCTTCACTTTAAGGTTTGTAAAAAACGCTGCTATTACGTTTGACTCAATAAATTAAACACAGCTTTTGTTGTTGTAAGAAATCTACATAAGGTGTATGAATACTTTTGCAGCACTCTGCAACCGGGGTGTCACTGAGTGATCAAGCAGGCACTTGCAAGGCTGGGCCTATGAATAAACTACCGGAGAGTTGTTGGTATTTACAAGCCGAATGCAAATGTCAGCGTCTCTGTAGATCATCCGCTGCTCTCCCGCTGAGCTCTTTACACTGTTTTGTATTCTCACAGCACTTTAACTTAAAGCCAGAGAAAATTAAATCATGGAATCATTACGGAGAAAGGTCAAAATATAAATATTTCATCATCTCATATTTCCTGTGTAAGGGTCGGGTTTATGCAGACTGATGTTAAGGCTGTGGGAATACATATCCATCAGGCTTCTGTGTCTTTATTTTGACTGAGCAAGGTCACACATTGATGGAAGGGCTAAACTCAGAGCAGGGGCTGGACTAGGCATCTGATTATCATGGCGTGATAACCGGTGGTAAAAATACAATTATTTCCACTGCTGCTAAAATACAGTGACACTGATTAAATTGGTCATAATAATGGTATCAAAGATAAAACACATAACTAAAACCCACATTGGTTTTCCAGCTGATTAAACAGTGTAACTGAATGAGGAATAGTATCTGTACTTGGACTTGTTTTTCCTACATTTAGAAGCCCTAAATTAAAAGTTTTCATTCACTGATTATTACAGGGAATATCAAATTCCAAAACATATTTATAGTTATTTGGACTTTGATACATAGACACCCGGACTGGATAACGGAATCAAGATGGTCTGGGGTTTTAAATGGCTGCCTTCCAAAAAGTCAATTTCAAGTAGCTTTAAAAGGCTGAGGTGACAAGAGTTTTCTTTGGCTGTGTGAAGCGTTCAGTAACACATCGCTGCCCCTCCTCCACCTATTACTGCACAGCTCTGGCCAGCCATTGCTGGACAAATGTTTTTCTTCATACTTATTTCAGAAAAAAAGATATTTTGGCTGTTGGGGAGAAAAAAAAAGGACATTCAAGGCATGGAAATCAAAGGGTCACCGCCCATCACTCCTTAACCATTACAATTGGAAAATTGCAAGGTTTTTCAAATCAAAGTAACTCATTATGTTAGAAATTTTTCTTCTGAATCTGTGTGGCAATACAGCAACACCGCTGTATTTTTACACCAGGGGCTCTCACACTGACCCATACTAGACACACGTGTGGAGAATGACAATGAATAGGTGACCATGCTGACCGTCTGTTTAAAACCAGTCACCTTGTTCATGGACTCATCACAATAACCAACAAATCAGTTTTCAGCTGAGGATAGCTTGAAAATCAGGGTGAAATTCCACATCAAATTACAACTAATGAGATTAAATTTCAAGTCAATACCATCCATTTACCAGTTACAGTGCTTACAAAGAGGGGTCTACTTTTTCCTACTGGGTGCCATATATGCTGCCACATAACAAGCATACATAGTGGTGAGAACTTCTTCAATGCTTTTCAAGAGGCAAGTTTAAAGCCTTCATTTCCTGGCTCAACATAGTGGCCTAAATAAAAACAGCAACCCGATGTTGCTTCACAAGAAATATTGCTAGTGCCACGATATGGCACAGTATGTTCTTACACCGCTATTAAACTCTAAACAGCTACTGAATTTAATATCAGGTTTTATGTCAACCTGCTTTTTGTACATAAATAATTTTTTTTATCTTGATCTTTATAGATGCTAAGAGTATAAAAATCTGATATTTGCTGGTGAAATAGTTCATACTTGCAAATAAATGGCATCATATGAAGAGTGATGGTCACTACAACCTTTTTTTTTCTTCATTGCAGACCTTATCTTTCCTGCAGCATGCAGAAACAGGTGAGGGAGGGGGAAGCATGAGGGGATTCTGCTCCACACAAATGGAGTAAATTATGGCCACTCCAGAAGTTTCCCTTGGACTGGACTGAAAGCATTATAAGCCGTAGAAATTCTATGAAAAATGTAAATAGTTTGGAAGATTTACTACTTTAAAGCCTATGCTAAACCTTTATACCACAAAGTGACACATGGTGGGTCCGAACAGCGATAGGTGGAACTAAAATGGCGGAAAATCTTTGCTGTGTTTGCTCCAGCTGTCTTGCATAAGCTAATTTATTTTTTAACACTTTAGGCAGATCAATGAGGCTCCTTACCTGCCGCTGGTGCGACTAATAAAACGGTCGAGTAACTCAAGTCTACGCAGCCTGTCCTGGAGTGCTGAGGCCCACTTCTCTGTGCGCCCCCCCCCCCACGAGCTCCCCACACCCTTTTCCTTTCTTAATGATCAGGATTAGAGAGGCTGGGGCCTCTACTGTAGGAGGAAGCAGCTGCTTCCATGCTCATTATAACCTCACAACTCCGCAGAGTGGTAACAGCTGGAACACACGTTCCAGAAGGAGGGAGCCGAGACACTATGAAGATCTCATGTGGCAATAGGCATTCCACGGCGAGCGGCGAGCTGCGGGGCTGCGGCATCGCATGTCGCGCAGACGACAAGGCGAGCAGAGGTGGACTGACTGATGCATTAACGGATTCATTTGTTTGGGCTGCTTTGGGATTTCGTTTTTCTTTTATGCCCGCTGATTGGAAGTTCTGCATAACTTTCCATTAAAATCGTGTCACCTCCTAATTACCCACATTTTGGTGTTCAGAGGAAGAGATGGATTCACTGTAAAGTGACAGCAGAGCGTTACTTAATAGATCGCTTTAATCAAAGGGCTGTAGTGTGGTTAAATGACAACGGTTATCTCCAGCAGACGATATCAGCTGCTGATGATAATAACAAGATGAGGCCGGCTAATGAAATGAGTATGGGGGGGGGGGGGCATTGATAGGGCTGCCTATTCAGAGTCTAGACTCCAAACGCAGCTTTAATGACTTGATGATCCTTTGAATTTATAATAGGACAGGGCTCATCTGCCGAGGGATGATAAAGCCGTACCTTAGTTTGGAACAGTGATAGGCCAATTGCTTTGCAGAGACGCTCAAAGCTGTACCTGCAGCGAAAGACAAACAGATACCAGAGGGGGGGAAAAAACAATACATTTACACCCCCAGCTCATCACATATTGACTCTTCCTGTCAGTTTTTGACACACAGGGAGCTGCTCTACATAGCCAGATTGTCTGGTAATTTGCTGTGAAACAATGCACCATCAGTGCTCACAGATCACGTAAAGGGAGTGGAGGGTAGGATGTGCTATTTGGAATTTCAATTACAAAGCTGAGTTTTTTTTTTCTGTTTTATTTTCTGTCTTTGTATTGACACCTTTCTGCAGAAGTCTTGAAAGGCAAGTGGATGTTTTTTTTTTCTTTCTCTCTCTCTTGCCTTTCAGGGCTTCCGCATATTACAGTATGTTGTGTTAATAAAGCAATTTGTACAACAAGGATGATCACGTCGCAGGAGTGCATCTCCTGTTCAGCGCACATAGAGCAATACTGGAGATACACCATCTGGAGGCTTTGTGGCTGATTTTGGTTCACAGATTTAAGCCGATTTCGATTCCTCTTCGGGAGATGTAATCTGTTTTTTTTTTGTGTGGATAAATTGAGAAATGAACTGTCTTACTAAAATGTTTATAATGAAACTAAAAAAAAAGCTAAGGTTACACAGTAGAGCTGCATCACTAAAACTCTAACAGAGCAAAAATCCTTTGGTTTTATGTAACACAAATATATATATCCATTTGTGTGTATTTCTTCTATCAGTTGATGTCTAACTCCCTGTCTCAGCAGCATTTCCCTTCTAGAAGCTTCTTGCATTAAGCTTAAGCTTCCTTGAATTTAATTTTGAAACACCTCACTTAAACTGAAAAGAGCAAAGTCTTCTTCATTCAGTTACAGCATAAAACCCTAAATATGTTATCTGTGCAACCTAGTAGGACTTGTGTTGCTGCAGAAAGTGGTCAGATTTTTACATTCTGACCTGCTTATTGCTGATCTGCATTTCGACATGGAAGGTAATAGTAATCTTAGAGCAGTTGTCCTAAAATGAAGGGGGGGGCGGGTGGGGGTTCAATAGTTTGAAAAAAATAAATAATTAAAAACATGTTTACACACAACATAGAACACATGTTGAGAGTCTCATTTGTGATTAGATGCAGAGCATCCCATGTTGTCAGCTTGTCCAGAAACATAATACCCTGGATAAAACAAATGGCAGCTTGTTCAAAAACCGTTTAAACAGGCTTCTCCTAATTTGACTTGAACGGTTGGGTGAGACGTATTTTGTTGCTTCCTGTTTTCACAGTGGATCTGTGTGGGGATTCAGACTGATTGATTTGATCTGAATTCTCATTACAGTGACATCTGTCTGGTATTCCAACACATTAGCACATTAAAACACCTATTTTCTGTTGGTGAATTTTACCCTTTGTGTTTCATACAGTTCCTCAGCATGGTGAGGGGTGTCTAGTTTAGCATTAGCTTCACCACAACTATGGCTTGCTCTTCAGTCTCTCCTGTTGTTTCTCCCTCTCTGTCTGAGTCTTCCCTTTCCTCTTGTTCATTGTGTCAGATGTGTAGTTCTTGCTCTGCCTCCTTTAATAATAATGTCATGTGTAATAGATGTAGTACTTTTCAGATTGAGATCTATTTATTGCTCCACGGCAAAAATTACAAAAACAGTCACTTTCTGTCGTACATTTCCCATGAGCAAAAGGGAGCAGGAAGAAGATAAAATCTTATTTTGTCTGCCTCTATTTTGTAATGCCTCCCGGTTACACCCATCAGATGTCACTTAAATTAGTGTTGCTTCGGTCTTTAAGTTTGCCAAAACAATGTTGGATTCTGTAATCTTCTCTGGTCTCCCACCAGGAAGCAGCATCATAGTTTAACATGCCAAAATCAAGTAGATTAAATGCTAAAAGGAGCAAATCATAAAAATCACAGCTTCAATTCAGTCAAAAAGTTAAAACAATTATGTTTATTAAACATACGATTTCTCTCGTCAAAAACTTTGTTAGTTAATGAATTGATTTCTAATAATCAGATTGATTTATTTTGTCTCACAGAAATCTGTCTGAAGCAAGAGGATTATGTTAGTATAAATGAGTCAACTCCTATTAATTATTTAAATTTTACATTCCCAGAAACCCGGGCCGAGGAGGAGGAGTAGCAATCATTACTTTAAATGCAGATAACTCAATCGCTTTTGGCAAACTGAGTTGCATTATAAAGCTGTTGCCCTTTTGGTACCTAATTAAACTGGTTCCTCTAGTATGGTCATGTATTTCATCTTTCTCTTTTCTCTTGGTTTCATCTTTCTCTTTTCTCTTGAACTGCAGTTGATGTGTTTTTGCTAGCGCCAATAAGGTTAGATTTATGCGCCTACATGTTGGGATCTGATAACTCTGACCTCAAACCCAGCCGATGGATCACTGCCGTTGCTTCCAGAGGTTTTTTGTTTTGTTTTTCTTTTGCTTCTTTTTGCTTTCCTTTTTACTCAGTAACAGATGTGATTTTAAATGTAACTGAGTAAAATTCTTAAATCAAATCATACTGAAGTGCAAGTAAACTTTCAGCTTTTGTAAAACTACTTTAAAAAGTACACAAAAACTGTACTTAATTTCAGTAACATGAGTAAATGTAACTAGTTACTTTCCACCCCTGGTAAATGGATATGTATCACAGACTTTTAAGGTAAATGAAAATAAACCTTAATTTAAGAAACCCTCTTTTGATCAAAATTACTTAATACACTACAGACCTATATCTAATCTTCCTGTCTTATCAAAAATGATTGAGAATGTAGTTGCTAATCGAGAATGTGAATATTTACACAGTAATAACCAGTTTAACTGGTTAAACTTGTTTAAGTCAGGCTTCTGAGCTCATCATAGCACTGAAACAGCTCTGTTGAAAGTCACTAATGATATTCTCATGGCTTCAGACAATGGACATGTGTCTGTACTTGTCCTGTTAGATCTCAGTGCTGCATTTGATACAGTTGATCACAATAATTTAGAAAGACTTCAACGTACTGTAGGGATCGAGGGAAAAGCATTAAATTGGTTTAAATCTTATTTGTCCGACAGATTCTAGTTTGTTCATGTAAATAAGCTCCAAAGTTACTTGTGGAGTACCACAGGGTTCAGTCCTTGGGCCAACTTTTATTTACTATACATATACTTCCAATTGATAAAATTATCAGACATCAGATTCCACTGTTATGCTGATGACTCTCAGCTATATTTATCAAAGAATCCTGATGAATCCAATCAATTACTTTGACTACAGCATTTCTTGATGACATCCAAACTTGTATGATTTTAAATGTTCTGCTTTAAAATTCTGAGAAGACGGAAGTTGTCATCTTTGGATCAGAGTCTTTGAAAAAGTAACAGTTTAATCAATCACTTAAATACCAGAGGCATTAAATTGGCTTCTAGTAATAAAGTAAAAATCCTTGGTGTTATCTTTGACCAGGACAGGACTCAGCCGTCTACCTGCACTCTTTTAAGGACCAAATTGTTCACATTTTGGACAGAGAATACAGATTGGTTTGAGAGATGGGTGAAGGAAGTCATTTATGTGAAGCAAGAAAAAACAACTTTAAACAGAAGAGGGGGTCTCAGGTTTCAACATTCAAAAACTTACAACAGAGCAATAGGTTTGATTCCTGCCAAGTTTCACCCCATTTCACACCTCCATGCATGTGATCACAACATTCCTCCTGTGAGCCAGGCTAACGATGAGCCTAACGACTCTCCATTGTGAGGGGCGATCAATTCCAGGTGAATCTACATGTGAATCTAAGCTCTAATGAGGCCTGCCAGCAGGTCTATAAAGCTTGGAACTCCACACTACTCCAAAGCTTCCTGGATGGGAAGAAAAAGCAAATAGAAGTCCAGTTGTTGTTTTTTTATGTTTTACTTTTTTGGAATTAATTTCAATCCAATGATGCACAGTTGTCTTTGTCTCATATCTTCTTGATGCATCAAATACAAGGAAATTTGTTTCCTTACACTTACCATGCTAATGTCTGCTTCAGAGTGCATCAAATCAGCTGTACACTGCAGGACCATCACTACATCTTATTCTGAGATCCTGGCTTTCTTGTGAATCCCTCCCAGGATGATGATCCCTTATAGGGATGGGTCGGCTTCCGCCCCGTGTATTCCATGTCAAAGCTTTCAGGAGATCACCATGGTATGCAGTGAGCTTGACAATTAAAAGCTTTATATGGGAAAGGGGGAATTTTAAATTCTAGTCTAGATTTAACAGGAAGGGGAAGTTAACATAGGAGAAATTTTAACTCTGTAGTTTTCTTTAGAATTTTTGCTGCAGCATTTTGGATCAGCTGGAGTTTTTTTAACTGTGTTTCATGGACTTTCTGATAGTGGAGAATTACAAGGGTACATCCTTGAAATAACAAATGCTTGAACTAGCTTTTCAGCATCCCTTTGGAGAAGATATTCCTAATCTCGCCAATATTTCTGAGGAGAAAAATGGGAACCCTAGAAACATGTTTAATATGAGACTAAAATGACCTGAGGAGGTAGCGCTCCTGTGTCGAGCCATGCGTCTGTGGAGAGCTGCTTTGGTTTCTCCAATATAAAGATCAGAACATTCCTCACGCCACTGAATCGCACACACCACTCCGCTAATCTTAGGCTTGGGGGGTTTTGTCCTTGGGATGTACCAGCCTCTGTCTGAAGGTCCTGTTGGGTCTGAAATGTACTGGGATTTTGTGTTTAGAGAAAATCCTCCTGAGTTTTTCAGAGACTCCAGCAACAAATGGGATGACGATGTTTCTGTGCTTGTTCTTCTCTACCTTCTGTTCTGCCACGTGTCTTTTGGATTTCCTTGCTGTTTTGACAAAAGCCTAGTTAGGATCTGTGCAGGTTTGGAGAACATCTTTCACATGCTTCTGTTCCTTGTTCTTGCCTCCTGTCCAATAGGGGACATGTTCGGCTCAATGGCGTAAGGTTCTGGTGACAGAAAGTTTGTGTTCCAGTGGGTGGTGAGAATCAAAAAGGGTCTGTGTGGTGTTTATTCCTTGTGGATTGTGGGAAGTCTATATATATATGGATATAAATTAATGGCAAATTCATCTTTGCTTAATTAGTGATGACGCCATGAATGATTTAGTTGTAAAACATTTTAGTACGTGGCACAGACCGGATCATTTAAACTAATTGAGTCAGGGTACGCTTTCATTTTAGCGTGACTGTATGCGTTTCTGTTGCCATGCTTTGATCCTGCAAGCTTTTTGGGTTTTTCACATAAATAATATAGCTATTAGACCAACAAGTGTGCCTCTTACAGGCCCTGTTAAAACAATAGCCACGTTCACAACAGCTGCTAATTTAATGTAGCTGTTTGTAGAGTCCTGCTTTGATTCAAATTACTTTTAGCAAACAGTAAATTGTTTAATGGGTCACTATAAAGGAACATACCAAACTTAGCATATGGCATAGAGCGAGTGATTCACTTAAGAGTGAATTTAATTGATCTGCTGAAATAAACCACAGCTACAATCTATTACTGTCTGTCCTCGATAAATTCACGTTATGCCTTTTTTGGAACAGATTAGACACTGCTGTTGTAAACTCGTCATATTTATAGCTGATAGCTTAAATAGCTATTACATGCTGAAAGAATGGCAACTTAGGAACGAGCACTCTTCCTAAAGGATGAAAACCTTTTTCAGTTTCTACTGAAGCAAGACTAGAGTTATTTATTCAACTTTCTGTCTGGTTCTTTGTCCCTATTTTATTCTATGCAAGTGCATTGCATAACCAAGCAGTTACCGCTTATGTTTTTGTTTTTTTGTTTTTTTGGAGTGGCTTCTTCAACCTGGCCAGCAGTTCACTACAGGTTTAAGCTTCAGCTGCAGCAAACTTTGACAGGGGTTGGCTGTCAAGCGTGTAAACACACTGGTGCCTCCAGCTTCTGTGTCTTTATCTTTTTTTTTTTTTTGGAGATTTCAACACCATGTTTTGCCCATCAGTCACTGCAGAGGTTTCTGGAGTTTTGCCACAAAGTGAAGACTTGCCGGGCGAAAGCAGCAGACATAGTTACACTGAGCAGCACATCTCTGACAGGCTGCACGGACCCCTATAGAGCACGATCGGTTACAGACAGACCACTTTCTGGCACACACCAGTGCACCATTTATTTATTTTTTTTTAAAAATCTTTGCTTTTAATCCGTTTTTTAGATATAAGTTAAATTGTAATCAGGCATTGTACTTAAACAATGCTTAATTAGCACACACAAAAATAATATCAGTGGGTTTGCAAAAAGAGAACTAAAAATAAGTAAAATTTCCTTGAAATGAATGCATTTCTCCTTGATTTGAGCAGGTAAATAAGATTATTTGCCAATGGGATGAGTATTTTTACCCCTAAAATAAGATAATTAGATATACTGCACTTGAAATAAGATAATGGAGATGAATTGTTCTTATTTTAAGTGTAAAAATCTCATTCCATTGGCGAATAATCTTATTTACCTGCTCAAATCAAAGTAAAATACTCTCATTTCAAGAAATATTTTCTTATTTTTAGTTCTATTTTTGCAGCGGCAATAGTTTAGGACTGACCTGTCACAAAGAACTTTTTGTGCCAGCAGCAGTGAATTCATCTCCACCTCTGCTGACCTCCCAGGTGGGGTACTAAGAGGCTCCATTCTTATTCCTATTCCATTTTTTCTAGCTGCTGACACTTTGTGCAATTTCCCTGGAAACTAAACGTTGTAATTTTTTTTCTTCGTGTTGTCGAGTGCTCCGCTTAGCCTTTGCTTGACTGCTTGTTGACTTAAAGAGTTGAATGAAACAGAGTTTTCTGGAATTTATCAGAAACAACAGGGGAGTCACGTAAACACAGTTGCAAAATCCAGCTTGACGCGGTTGCCAAAGATAAAGCCAGTTTTTCTGGGGGGAAAAAACTTAAATGAGCAATTTAGGTTTGGGCTTTTAAAACCTTCGCCTTTATTATTGTAATGTGTTTTTTTTTTGTGTTTCTTTTTTCGTAGCTTCTTTACTCGTGATAAAAATTGGTTGTTTAGTTTTCTAGTGTTGCAAGCAAATGAGAGCAAATTTCTTTAACATTGCCATCCCTCCCAATCATTCGTAAATTAATTTAAAAATTCTGTTCTTTTTCTTTGAATGTCTTTTGGGCTGTGGTATCTGAACTTCTGCACCTCCATGTACCGTATCGCTGTGTTGGGTCAGCAGGCCAGATGCTTTAACGGTGGTGACGGAGCTCTGGTGCAGTGACACCAAAATAGTGGAGATGCTCGCCCGCTGCATATCAGGCAGAGACTTACTCTCGTTGTATTTAAATCCCATTCAGAAAAATAAATAAACCTTTGCTCCCTTGCTTTGACCCTTTGTAAGCAGTAATCATGACCAAATGTGAGTTGTAACCATACATGTGCTTCAGTAAAAACAGGAATTTACTGAAATGCTGAAAAGGTCCAAGTGCACAGAAATAACACTCAGAGACTTTAACGTGTTAACTGGTTCAGCCTTTTGATGATTTACATCCTCCCTCTCATTTTTTGTGCCAGATTCAATATTTTTTTCTCCACCTCTGTTGACTTGCCCTGTGGGTACCACAAGGCTCCATTCTTAGTCTTCTACTTCTTTGTATTTGCTGCCACACAATGCTATTTTCTGGAGACCTAATGTTTTATTAAATTTTTTTTAATCTAATACAAAACACACTCTCTAGCTCTTTTCCAAATGTGTGTAGCTGACAGCGACCTCGTGGTATTTACTTATTGTTCTTGCTTATTTAATGCTTTATATATTTTGTTCATTGTAAGGGTAAATCTGACCCTTTGCCAATACATACGCCTATTTTATACCTATGCATTGCCTTTTTTGTCCCTTCCTACTTCCATTTTATACCTGTAAACAAACAATTTTTTACTTATGTAAATGATCATGCTTTTAGTTAAATACTGTATATTCAAGAATTATAGTGAGAAAGGCTAAGAACCGATGCCTAAATCTCACATGTAATCAGTCAAAGTGTATATCATTATTTGAACACATTGTATTCCACTTTTCCCAATTATTTTGGTTCTGATCCCTCTTAGGGACAGTTTACTGTAGTAAAATATGAGTAATACGCATGAAGAAGCCACTATGACTCTAAATGACTCTCCTCTGATAGAAATGTTATATTTGAGTCATATCATCATATATCCTTTCAATAGACTATGACTAGATCATTGATTGTCAAACAAGGTACAAATGGCCCCTCTGGCGAGCACAGAATATTCATATTATTGTTTTACAGTCTTGATGTTGCTTCTAAATTGCTTTATAATTATGGTAAATGCAGTTCATTGCTTTCCACATCTGGCTTTGCCAACATTTTCCGCATAGCTACAGCAAAGCATCTCACAATTGTTACGGTACGAACTTGGGAAAACCCTCAGCATCGACATCTGACGACGCAGCAACGGGAACAGCTTTGAAAATAAATGTGCTGAGGCAGAGAGCTCCCCGACACCCAATACACTTAGATTTTGAATGACTGCCGCCACCTCACTTGACACCTTCAAAATACCTGCCGAAATTGAACTCGCTGCCATTGAAGTCTCTGAGAACATCTATTTTCTTTCCAAGAGGCAGCCCTCCCCTATGGTGTAAAAATCTGAAATATCCCTGCCGGCTGGCAAGGCCAGGGCCGAGGCAGAGGCGAGACGGAAACTGCAAAATACCCAGAGGCTCCCTTTCTCTAATTCTCCACTAATTGTCTGGAAGGCTCTGCATTCAGGTGTGGAATAATACCGACCCGGTGGCGTATTGAAATTCCGCTCCTCTACTCCCCGGGGTCACATTCACCATATTCAGGCCTCGCGGAGCAGCGAATCCAGTTTAGCCTTGTGCATGGAGTAATGAAGAGCAGCATGCATTAGGAGTGGCTCCTCCTCCGCCGGCGATGAGGTCCCGGCACCTTTTGGGCCCATTATCCCAGCAATGCTGCGACAGGTACAGACGCCTCACGCCCAGAAAGTCCGAACTTTCAACCAAGCCTCAGAAGAGGTGTCAAAATCTTAACAAGGACTTTTTTTTGTTGCTACATTCATCCCGTCGCGCCCACGATGGAGCGCCCTATAACAGGACGAGGCAGAGAGTGGAGAGAGGATAACAGAGAGCGGAGATGACAATGGAAGGTATGCAAGACAATGAACGAGGGGGAGGGGGGGGAGAGAAAATCAAGGAGCAAAGATTTTGCATGATAAAGTGGCACATGACAAAAGCTCCGCGGCAACGCCATAGCAAGACTTCTTCCCATTGTGATCCGGCCATTCAGCCTATGGGCACCACGCAGGTTACGCATACATCCGTTACGACAAACTCCCCTGATGACTAATGAAGTTGACACCGGGCCTTTCAACTATTCATGACTCGGGGTCTGAATTATTTGTTGAGATGATGCAAGCAGGCAAACCGTGTTTCCAGCTATCAACCTCTATGAAAAATGGTCCCCCTCCCACCCCCCAACCCCCCGCCCCACCTTCTGTGGGAATTTTCTGACGAGGCATGCCTTTGATTTCAGAAGCTCTGTCTCTGTTTTCTACATCAGTCCCGCTTCGCAGTTTACAGCATGCTCCTTCGGGTGGATGCTCTCTCCGTGCAGCTGCGGGGATGTGAGGGAGAGACGGAGGAGAAGAAAAAAGGGGAAGAGGCGACGTTAAAGCTCATTATGGCCCCTGCTTACAGGCGCTGTGTGTGTATTCTATTAGCCTTAGCTAAAGTGTAATTGTACCACGGGGTTGGAGGATGGTGGGGTGGGGTTGTTGGGGTGCCAAGCTTGCTCTCAGAGACTAGCGAAGTGTGGTAATCTCACACACCATCTCATTACAGTTTAAACCCCCAGCAGCTGCTTGCATTAGACTTTTATTACACGCTGCCGCTCACAGCTGTGCTGGCACAGCCCCGGACAGGATGGTGAGAGACGGGAACAAAGACAGACAGACACGGGGATTCCAGCGCAGCATTTGGCTCCCATCAAAAAAAAAAAAAAAAAAAAAAAAAAAAAGTGGAAATATTGAAGCTGAGGGTTGTAATGACCCTAACAGCCTCTCAGTGTGATAACTCTGCAGCCCCCTCCCCCATTCCTCGGCTCCAAACCTTAAACCAAGGCCAAGGACGGTTGCACAGATGGACCAAGTCAGACTCAGTCAAACTGAGGTTCAATCAGAACTGCCGGAGCTGGGCTCGTGCTAACACGAGCGCAGGGAATGCTGTCACAAGCATTTGTCTCTTTCCGGGATCCGTACGGAGCGCCGGTGCTCTGTTGTCTCAACAAATATGTTTGCACTTAAAAAAAAAAGGTGCCAATGGAGCGTGGATTTAAGTAGTGTGCACCACTGCACAGCATGAAAGCATGGATACATCCGGCCTTCTACTAACACTTCAGGCTTGTAGGGTGGCTCTGGTCCCTTGAGGGATATCTTCTTCTTGGTATACTTTGAGCCTCTTATAGTACCATTTTGGTCACTTAGAAGTCACAGTCTACCTGATTGTCATTGCTGGCCATACCGACATCACCATGGTGTACCCATCCTCTGATGGCGGCTTACATCAGGTTTATGCACCATGTGACAAAGCTCAACTGTTTTTTTTCGGGTGTTTTTTCTTTAAACGGGACAAATTTAGCGTACTCCAAAGGCCTACACAGTCACCTAAACTTAGTCCAGTAGAGTGTCTGATGCTTTCATTTGGAGCAAGGCCTCTAACATCATGAAGAATCAAGTAGGTTCTGGAGTCAAAAGGGTGTCTATACTGGTACTGTACTTATTGTATTTTATTCAACATATCCAGCAGGAACAAAATAGCAAAAGAACAACTCATATCAGAATTCATCAAAACTGTATGTTTGATTTTAAATAGCTGTTGTCAAAGATCCCAATATTGTCCTGTGCTACAGTACAGCCCAGGGCCACAGTATAATTAATTGACTGCGATGTAACTTTCTTTCTTTGCATTACATAGGTAACACGCAACTCACACTTTCAAGAGGCAAGGATATCGATTAGAAACATTTCGTGTAATAGAATGTCAAAATGAGGATTGAATCAGTGCTTAATTATAGGAATGGTGTGTAAACCATGAAATCCATTAAAGCAGACGTGTGTGTGAAAGCCAGATAAAAGGCGCACAAGCCGATGGACCGAGGTGCAGAAGTCTTGTGGGTGGGAGTAACAATCAAGACTAAAAGCTCTTTATGGCAGCTCATCAGCTCAAGAATGTTCTTCAGGATGTAGGTGTGGGTGTTTCCATGTCAACAAACAAGAAAGGACCTCATTAACCAAATCTCAGAAGATTCACCACGTATGTAAACTCTAGCAGCAGAACCAGTGGCTGAAAAAAAATATTGCTCTTTTAAGAGGTTTAGCTGACAGAGGCAGAGAGAAAACTGCAGCTATGATCAAAGTTGGCCTCTTTAATGCTTTGGAGATACTCAGCGTGATTGTGAAAGGAAGTAGAGTTTATTGATGCGTTCACTTCGCATTCTGCCGCAGCACCTTTCAAAACGAATGCATTGGAAGTCGCACATGATCTCTGAGCACGACAGAGGTTTCCACCCTACAACCAAAGAGCCGGCGGAGGTGGAATGCGCCAGACTGGCTCAGTCGATCACCTGATCGGATTTAGCTGCATTCCACATGCCGGGGAGCAGAATAAAGGCGAAAGAGTCCCCAAAACAAGGAAAGAGATGAATGTGGCAACAAACTGGGAAACGTCTGGGAAAAACATGACCACATGACCTACAAAACGGTGCAGGTCTAAAACTCCAAATCTCTCGCCCCGCAACCAGTCTTTGTTAAATATTTGGTAATTCTATAGTCTGGCTGAAACCTCAATAAAGGCAATTTACACACGACCACTGGGCCTTTTAAAAGTATCGCTACCCCCTGAGCCTTTCCGCTATAATTTCATGCTCCACATGCTACCGAAACAAGTGGAGCATAACTGTGACGCGGAAAGAAGGGAGGAGAAATAATACACGGCTTTGACTTGACTTGTGTTTTTTCCCGTAAGGATCTGAAATGTGCGTTGTGCATTTTTAATTAACACAGTTTACTCTGATTCTCCAAAATAAAATTTGGGCCAGCCATCAGCTTCCAGAAGTCACCTCATTAGTTACCTCGTTATTAAAATGTGCCCATGGAGTAATAAAATCTCTGCGTGAATACAGCTGCTCTGCAAAGTCCTCAGGAGGTTAGTTATTAGTGAACAGTAGTAAACAATCAGCCCAATGTAGACCAAGACATCAGACTGGATGAAAGTTCTGGAGGAGGTTAAAAGCAGATTTTGGTTGCTAAACAATACATGGAGGCGCGCCAATCACTATGACGACCGCTGAACGGATAAAAGCAGAAAGAAGATGGAGGCTATAAAACAATGTCTGTGAGAACGTCTCAAGGAGCACAGTTCAATCCATCATCTGGAAATCAAAAGAGCCTGGTCATAACTCTTGAGACAGGTAAGGATTTCTTTAAGCAAAGAAATACCTGAGAGACGTACCATAGCTCTAGAGGAGCTGCAGAGATTTGCAGCCCAGGTTGGAGAATCTTTCCAAAGGGTAGTCATTTATTGTGAGGCGGAAAACTAATGCTGAACACACCGTCCCCAATGGTAAAACATAGTGCTGGCAGCATCAAGTTGTGAAGATAATCCTGGAAGATCCCGTGAAAGGCGGCACAATGATTCTGATTGGGGCAGAGGTCTTTCTTTCAGGCCCCAACGTCCAAACCCAAAATAATCTGTGGCAATCGATTGTGACATCGCTGTTCCCAGCTGCCCTTCATCTAATCTGATGTTTGTGACAGATGGCAAAGGACAATGGCCAGACGTGCCAGGCTCAGTGTAAAACACGGTGGCGACAGAATCATGGTTGTGAGGATGTTTTTCTTCAGAATCTATGCTAGAGTTGGTCAGAGTTGATGGGAGGATGTTTATAGAGCACAGAGCTGTATCACCAAAATAAAAAAAATAAAAAGAAATCACATTGAAATTAATTAGGTGGGCTGATTCTCGAAAACATGATGAAAGTTCAAGGGGCGACGAATATTTCTGCAAGCCAAGCAGTCAATATTGACGAGGAGAAAACTAAAGAAGCTGTTACACCGGAGAGGAAAAAGGCCTGAATCAGGACAAAATCCTATGAGCATTGTGTGAATGAAAAAAGCGCAGAGAGCTCTGAAGGGTTTTAATCCACCAGTTATCATCGCACTAATTGAACAGCACCTAATTTGTTTGTCAGCTGTTTGAGTCCACGAGTGAGCATTCTCCTCCTGTGATCAAATTAAATGGCCTAGTCACACCACGAGCTTCGCCAGCCCTTAATTGTGCATGTTCGCACTTGCCAGGCTGTGATGAGACCACATCATTTTGCTTCATTTCGTGTATTTTTGTTTTTCGTGTTTGTTTTAAATACTGTTCACACTTTTTAATGCAGTTAAATAATAAATTCTGTTTTTGTTCAATCGGAATAGCACAGGGTCCTAAATGGAACCGCGTGGGCGCAGGGTGATTGAATTAAGGCGAGCAGGTGTTCTTGTTATTTGGTCTGTTTCTACTGATCTCTGCGTGGATGGTCGCTCCGTGTGGCTGCATGTCAGTCTGCGCAACCTTGGTGTGTGCGTGCGTGTGTGTGTGTGTGTGTGTGTGTATTCTTGTATTTGCAACTAAGCGAGAACACTTTTTGCTCATTTTCCCAGTGAAGTGAGGACTTTGATGTACAGTGAGGACCTTTTGTTGGTGCTCACTTTTATTCTGGGCAAGGGGTTAAGTTGAGCACCATGGCATCAAATAAGTTTAAGTTAGGGTTAGGGTTAGGCTATAGAAAGGCTTGAAAATGAATGAAAGTCTATGGAAGCCAAGGCACGGTCCTCACTTTGTACTTTAAACAAGAATAGGCATGTGTGTGTTTGTGCAAACCCGTATCTGTGTCTCACCTTGACTCCTCTGTGAATGTGGCACACTTGCAGAGGACACTGGGGCACCGAGCCCAGCTGGGGAGGGAGATGAGACACAGCTGGGGATAATTAAACCCAGCACTGTCTCTGTGAAAGGGCCGCGGCCGCCAGATTGGCTCGGTCCACCCCCCCCCCCCCACCCCCCCAAACAGAGCAGCGTAGATTGAGACCACATACATAAAAGTCCTCCCGCTCTCCGTCTTCTTCAGTGGCGAAAAACAACACAAATCTGACAGTGACATTGCAGAGAGAGAGAGAGAGAGAGAGAGAAAGATCCAAGGAGCCACCGACGTGACTTTCCCGTAATGAAATTACTCACACACAGTCAATTGCCTTCATCCTGTCTTCGCGTCGCAGTGATAGATGATGCACCAGTTGCTGCATGTGGAAAGATAATTGGCCCGAGCCCCGATAACGCGGAGGTTAACAGCGACGAGCCGGGCCAACACTATCAGCTCAAATTTGCCTTGGCTCCCCATGAAACATGGAAGCTGGCCATATCGCAGCCAGGGCGGAGCGGCATCAAGCTGGGCCTCGCGGGAGGGGGGGGGTTGTCTAACTCGAGGAATGCTCCTTCCTGATCTCCTCCCAGTAAACTGCTAATTCATTTCCAGAGGCGGCGCTTGGAGGCCTCCCCATCACCGAACGGGAAAAAAAAAAAGGTTTACTTTGGATGCGGAGTCCGAAAAGCGAAACCCTCTCTCCAGATCGCTAAATATCTTTTTAAAAACCCGCAGCGTGAGCCAACTCAAACAGTTTTAGAAGGTAGGATGAATTGACCTGTCCCGCGTTTAAAAAGCCCGTACTTGTTGAGATGATAAATACCACTTCCTAAGAGCCATCAAGCCACTTGCTGCTGCCAAAGCGGGGCCGAGGTGAATGACCTAGCGCACAAAACTTTCAGAGCGATTAATCAGAAGCGGCTCGCGGGAGGAAGGCACGGCTCCCGTCGCAGCGTTCGGCTCCCACTGTTTGTTTAGCTGAGTTAGACTGAGCGGATTCATTTGATTACGAAGACACTGAATTGGCTCATTAATGGCACCGTTAATGGCGTCCTCCATCACTCCGGAATCACCGCACGACTGCAGAGGCAGTCAACGCCGCGTGCATTTTGTCGCCTGCACTTTACTGGTCTGTAAAATTTGACTGCGGACGCTTTATTTGCCACTTTTGTGACGGCCGGGCCTGAAATACGCCCGTCTTGAAGTGTGGAGGGGTAAACCCTTCGGTGCGTCCCGCCGCGCACCGCGGGGCTGTAAATAATGCAGCGTTCCGTTCACCTGCGTGAAACTTTGTTGCTCTCACCTTGCGGGGGGGGGAAATGAAGCGGTCCGGCGGGAGATTATTAGCCGCTGTTAGCTCATTTATTTTTCTGATTAAAGCTTCGATGGCCGGCGAGGGGAACGCGCGATATGTCTTCATTACAGAAATCATTAGAATGTATTCCATGGGAGTGGAGAGCCTGAACGCAACTCTCGTGAACTGCCGGGAGGATTTTTGATTAAATCCCAAGGCGGTGGCGGCGCGGCGCTCGGATGAAATGAGCTTCATAGGCAGCGATATTACCACTTATTGCCTGAGCTTTCACAAGAAATTACATTTTACCAACGTAAGGGGCCTTTTTTTTTTCTTTTTCTTTTTCCTGCGATTGGACCAGGCTCCTGCGACGGCACTGATCTAATAGAAAGATGTGTCAGTGTCTCTCCGCTGAGCAACCGTGCTTCAATCAGTCGGGTGTGAGTTGCAAAATAGACTCGGGGGTTCGTTATCAAGTGGATTAGAAACAATACTGATAAACCCCCGTAAGCACGGCGGTTCCCAAACAAATCGTCCGTGCGTTCATCGTATTTGCTCCAGCCTCCACAGCCAGCAGAGAATGGCGCTCATTTCATATCAGGTGACTGTGGAGATTAGCTAACTGTCCCGCTTCGGTTGCCTTTTGCGGCAGCGGGAATAACCCACCCCCCCCCCCCCCCCCCCCCCCCCCGGCTTCCCTCCTTTCTGCACAACCACACGCACAGAGCGAGCACGGCAAACGTTATAATTTTAAAGCGCAGTGTGGCTGCGAGAAGATCATTAAGCTGAGGCCTAATAAACGCGGCTAACAGTAATGGATGCCCGAAACAGCTTCACGGTCCTCTTCCTGCCTGGATGAAGATAAGTTGCCCACGCGATTCTTTATCCGTCGTGACGTCTCCTTTGGGTTCTCGCGGTGAGGGAAAACACCCCGGGCTCATGAATCCTTCAGGCTTTAGAGGGAAGACTCCATTCAGCTTGTTAGAGCAACACATCTGACCACGCGGGAGCCCCTAATGAGCGGCGAGCTAGCCGGGAGAACAGCGTGCGGACGACAGAGGACATAAATCTCCTGTCCTGCGCTTGCGCCCCCGGGGACCGCACCAGCGACCAAAACTGCGCGCCGGCACGAGCCCGCGGAGCGTGCGTGCGTGTGCGCGTGCCGCCGCACACTTAATGCAGGCGACTGACCCGAAGCGGCGTCCTCCTGGGAGTCTCATCTGCGATAGTTGAAAGAAGCAGGTTGTCTGAATTATGGTCTAACAATAGTGTTCCTCTCCCGGTCTATAAATGAATCCAATATGGGCATATCCATCATTACTGCAGGACTCGCAGTCAAATCAGTCCCATTTTTTTCTCTCCCCCCCCACCATTTCAAATGAGGTTTGGGGAGGAATGCACAGACCACCCTGCCGACGCGACGCTTTTTCTGAAGATTCAACTTTAAGGGCAACTGACTGTGAGGATGTTTGTAACGCTGGCATGAGACTCCATTGAAGTGGTGATTTATAGGCAGAGATCACAGTCCCTCACAAAACTATTCCTCCTCCTAAAACTTTTTTTTTTTCACGTTTTGGAAACCACAGACATTGGTTTCATTGTATTTTACTGGTATTCTATTTCTATGTGATAGGCCAAGACAAAGTAGAACATAATGGTGAAATGTAAGAAAAGCAACCCACCGTTTGCTTTCTAGATACTGAAATGTCTGACCCCCTGTTCCATTGCAAATTAGCTCAGGTTCAGTCAGATTGGATGTCAAGCATCTACTTTTCAGGTCTGGCAATCCAGTTAGATTTTGGTCTGGACTTTGACTGGGCCATCCTCATGTATCAACACGGTTTTCATTGTAGCTTTGGCTGTATGCTTGGGGTTATGGTCCTGCTAGAAGGTGATCCTCTGCCTCAGTCTCAAATGCTTTGCAGCATCTAACGGGTTTTCTTCCAGGGTTGCTCTGTGTTCCCATTGAAGCCCATATTTATTCCTCTGTCAAAAGGTGATAAAATACTGCGAAAGTAGTATCAATATTCAAAAGAAATCATCTGCCTTTATTAACGTTCCAAAACAACTGAGTTTCAGATTTAAAGGGGTAAAAATATTTTTTTATATTAATTTTTTTATGGCACAAATAAATAACAATAGTTGCATTGGACTTTTGTTTAGGGGTATCATAGTAAAGGGGTTGAATAGACAGGTGCAAAAAATTTAATATTGCATAAAAGTGCAATATTTTTGCTGTAAGTTTTAGAAAGTGGAAAGGTAATTCAATTCAGAGTCATTACAGATAGAGTAAAATGTTTCAAACTTTTATTTCTTGTAATTTTGATGATGAATACAGATGAAGAGAACCCCAAATTAAATCTCTAAAGAAATTAGAATATCACATTAAACCAACCACAAGAGGATATTTTAAGCACAAATGTCGGGCTTCTAAAAGGTTTGTCCATTTCTATGCACTCAACACTTGGTTGGGCCTCTTCTTGCATGAATTACTGCATCAATGCGCCGTGGCAGAGAGGCCATCAGCCCGTGGCTCTGTGGAAGCCCAGATTGCTTTGACAGCTGCCTTCAAGTCATCTGCCTTGTTGGGGCTGGTGTCTCTCGTCTTCCTCCTGATAACAATCCAGAGATTTTCTATGAAGTTCAGGTCAGAGGAGGTTTCTGGCCAATGAAGAACAGGAACACTATGGTCACGGAACCAGCTTTTGGTACCTTGGCAGAGTGGGCAGACACCAACAGATGACATGGTACCCCAAACCATCACTGACTGTGGAAACTTCCCACTGGACTTCAAGCAACATGGATTCTGAGCCTCTCTTCTCTTCCTCTACATTCTGGGACCCTGATTTCCAAATGAAATGCAAAACGTATTTTCATCTGGAAACAGGACTTTGGACCAGTTCCTTTTCTCCTTAGCCCAGCTAAGACATTGGTAACCCATATCTTGTGTTGGTCTGTGTGTGGTGGCTCTTGACGGACTGACTCCAGCCTCAGTCCATGCCTTATGAAGCTTTCCTAAATTCTTCAATGGATTTTGCTTGCAACTCCTCTCAAGGCTGCGGTCCTCCTGTTAAAAGTGGACCTTTTTCCTGCCACACGTCTTCCTTCCACTTCATTTTCTGTTCATATTCTTGGATACAGAACTCTGTGAAAACCCAGCTTCTTCAGCAATGACCTTTTGTGTGTTAAGATAAGATAAGATAAGATAAGATAAGATAAGATAGTCTTTATTGATCTCACAATGGAGAAATTCACTCGTCACATCGGCTCATACAAGAAGGTGCAGAGTAGGGAAGGTGCATTCAGTTATATACAGTGAATCTTCATATATACAATGGATCAAAAAGAATACCACAAAATACAAAAAAGGAAATAGGAATGGGCATATGATGTCTTATTTACATTCTTAGTGGTCTATATATATATATATATATATATATAAACATATCTATATACTTAAATATATACATATATCTATACGCCTACATACATACGTACCTACGAGTATATATGTGCATATACATTGTATACATTTGTACATACATACATACATACATACATACATACATACATACATACATACATGTGTACTGACTTATGTTCAGGTGTGGATAGCAGCAGAAGTCACTACTTCAGGATTATTGCACGGGTTGTAGGACAGTGTATTAATTAGATTATTGCACATTAGTTATTGCACATTACTTATTACAGTTATGGTCACAGTTACAGTGCAGCATTGTAAAATCTGATAGTGTTCCCTCCTTGTGAAGGGTGTCCATTACTGTCTTAAGCGGTTTCTCCCTCTAACCCAGAGGGAGAGACCGCTTAAAAGAGCAGGACACTTTTTCAGGTGTTTTGAGGTAATTAGCTGATTAGGGTGCGATATTATGAGGTTCTAATAGTAAACTTCTTTACAGTTTTCTAATTTTCTGAGACATTGAATTTTGGGTTTTCATCATCTATAAGCCATGGTAATCAAAATGACAAAAAACACAGTCTTGGAATATATCCCTCTATGTGTAATGTTTCTACATAATATATGTAGAGTTTGACTTTTTGAGATGGCTGGCAAAAATATTGCACTTTTTTTACGCAAAATATAATTTTTTGTTTGAGATGTCCCTGTAAATGCGCTCCGTACCTTAGTGGGTCAGTGGAAAAATCTTGATTGGCATTACATCAACCAAACCCTTCTTACAACTGCACAACGGCTTTTTTTTCCAATAACATTTAGCTTTGCTAACAAACTCCATGTCTTTGGAGGCCTTCTTGCTGTCACCCGTACCTTCTGGTCCCTCCACATATCCTCCAGCAGCTTCACGTCAGGACCAACCCAAAACATGAATGTGACTTCAAATAAGAAGAAAGATTTTAGTGAAACCAAAAGATTAAATTAAAGCTGGCCCAAATGAATAACTTGGAGCTTTACTGTAGCCTAATCCGTGTTCCCGTCATCTCAACTCTGAACAGCTTACCGGTGCTGAAGGACAGCATCCCCCGCAGCATGACGCCGCCATGTTTCTCTGTGGGAATGAGGTGTTCTGGATGATGTATAGGGATGATTTTCTATGCCAAAATACCATAAATAGCCTTTTACAGGTAGGCTAACAAGTTGCATTTTCATTTGCTATGACAATTTTTTGTTGCTCTGGCTGTCAGTTTTGGTGGATGGCCATCTCCAGGTGTAATTTCACTCTCGTTCTGGTTGCGGGTGATGATTTGGAGCAAGACTGTAAAAATGTTCATAGCTTGTGATCTAATTACACTATATACATAATTGTTTTTTTAGGGATATAGAATAAAAATGCACTCCGCACCTTTACTCTTTTATTTTACAAGAAAGTATGATAACTGTGTCCTTTTCGCTATGTTTCTCAATCACGCACTACTTTGTCTTGATCTGACGCATTAAATCCAAATAGAACGCTGACAAGTGTGACAAAATGTGACAAAAACTTAAGGGCTTTTTGTAAACCACTGTATGAGCTTGTTTTTAGCTTTGGGTAAAACTCTGCGCGACGATGCCCAATATAGCAGGACGGACAGACAGCGTGCATTTGTGCCTCAGGAATGCATACCATAGTGTGTGTGTGTGTGTGTGTGTGTCTGAACGTGCAAGAGAGAGAGACACTTTATGTGCAACTTATATAGCCTTGGGGAGCTGCTATGGTCATATTTTAATAACTCACACTATGTTGGATTATGTACTGTGGGCTTGTAATATCACACCATCAGGGCAAAGTCCTAACAGATTCTCTGTTAGCTGGCCCTTAGCAGAAGGGGGGAAAAAAAAAAAAAAAGAGAGAGAAACACGTACCAAGGGACTCGCCAAAACATTGTTTTCAGTTCTGCAGCACTTGTGAAAATGTGAGCTCCCACATGATTCCAGTTCAAAGGTATCCCTTCACCGTTTTGTCTGCCTCAGCATGCAGGCTCTGCCTCTGCCGGCTGCAAGGAACAGAGCTCCAGGTTTAATAGGCCTTAAGTAGCACAGCCCCTTAGCTGCCTTTGAAGAGCAGAGGTTCTCTCTCTCTCTCTCACTCACTCACTCACTCACTCACAAACACACATACATACATGCCGTACGTGGAACATTCGCTCTGCAGAGTGAGCAATAAAATAAAAAAGCTGCGGAACAGTGGCTAGTTCTCCCTCCGACACATCAAAAGGGGAGCTGAAGGGAGTAATGCGAGGAATGATCCGAGCGTAGTCCAAGGCCGGGATGCCATTCATGGTTGTAGCGGTGCGGTTTTAACTGCCGAAGGAGGCTCTAAGGCTGTGACTGGCAAGCCTGATCTGTTAAAAAAAAAGAAAAAAGTATCATCTTTTTAGATGCGCACAAAGTGCAGAGGACACAACTACATGGCTCTCACACGCTAGAGAATGTACTCTAGCTCCACTTCTCCTCACTCTAGCCACGTATCTCCTTGTGTACAGCTCCAGTGGGAAGGTATTTACTCCCTTACAGATTTCTTATTGCTTAGCTTTTTTTTTTTTTATGGCCACACTTTAATGTTTCAGATCTTCAAACTAATTTTAATATCAGACAAGTTTAACCTGAGGAGATACAAAATGCCTTTTTTTTTAATATCCAATTTCATTTATTAAGGGGGGAAAAAAACTACAGAAATACACTTGGTCCTTTCCGAGAAAAATAATTGCTCCCTAAACTTTATAACTGGTTTTCCCCGACCTTGGAGGCAAGAATTACCATGAACGATGTTGTTCGCTCTCTAGCAGTAAGACTTTTGGATCACTTTGGATGAAAGTACTTTCACTAGTCTTGGAGGGCTTTCCAGCATGAACGGATTGTTTAAGGTCTCGCTTCAGCATCTCAATTAGATTCAAGTCTGAACTTTGACTGGACCAATCCACAACATTAACTTTTTTTTTTTTATCCTCTCAGAGGTGTGCTGCCATTTTCATTGTTCTGGTGCAAAACCCAAGAGTGTTGTTCTTGCGCTTAAGGAGTAACTCATCCCAGTATCACATCTCTAGCCCCCCCCCCCCCCCCACCACCCTTTTTTTTGCTCTGGAAAATATTTGTAGGTCGAACATTCCTGAGTAGGTGCAATATTACCTATTGTTAACTATTGTTGCATGATTTCTCTATTTGTAGATATTGTCTCTCATGTGGTTTGCTGGAGACCTTGGAAATGGCTTTGTGAGCCCTTCCAGACTGATAAATGTCAACAACTTAGTTTCTAATCTATTGGTAAAGTTGGATAGATCAAGGCGTGGTGTGTTCCTGTATGAAAACTTCTAGCTTACTTTATGTTAGACAGATTCTGTTTGAGTGTTTTTTTTTTTCTTCGACTGGTGTGGCAGTAATTGGACATGGGTTTGGCAGGGAACTTAAATTTAACAAAAAAAAAAAACGTGGTTAATCATAGTTCACTCATAGGGGATACATATCGGGCCAGGTTGAGTGGAAACAGCATTCAAAAAATCAATTTGTATTTACTCAGTTTATCTTTGCTATCAGCATGTTTTTTTTTAATCAGAAAAACCTGTAAGGGAACAAATACTTTTTAGTAATAAAAAACAAACAACGCAGAGGAGCACCCCCTCCTCTTTTTCTTTCTTTTTTCTTTTTTCTTTTTGGAAGATTGAAAGTAAAATCGGCCCGAGGGCTCAACGCAGCATGGGAGCATCTGTGTGGGTGTGTACTCTCATGTCGGTGCATATGCATATTCTGGGGTCTCACCGTGAGCTATCGCATAACTCAGGCACCGAAAGGAGACAGGGGGAAACTTACAATTAGCCTTCTGCAGCCTCATGTTTACGCTTTAGTCATGCGGTAATTACATATGTCGTCTTTTGTTTTCTTTCTTTCTTTTTTTTAATTTCCCGTAAAGCGGGGGGAAACATAATGAGGGGAAAAAAAAAAAAAAAAAAGCTAATTTCTGCGCAGCATTGTGTAACACTACACAGTGCTCTTTTTGTCTTCAAGCTCATTTAGGCCTCGGAGGATGTCTATGGGGTTTGAAACGGGAGGAAGAGAGGACTGTAAACAGGGACATTGCTTCGCCAGATGGGAAACTTCTGCTAAAGCTGTAATGAGAATGCATAATGACTCAAACAAGCTTGATGGAGCCCGACGTAGCGGCGGCCTCTCGGAGAAATGTGAAACTGAAAAATCTATTACGCCTCTCTTCTTCCTTTTCCAGTCTTATTCACTGTGATATCCATCCCGAGCCGTAAGCGAAAGAGAAATGTCTTCGTTAAATGTTTTTCGAGGGAGCATTCTTTTTTTTTATTTCCGTGCCCAACAGGGAGAGACTATGAAAAGGCAAGCCCAAGTGATGAGAAAAAAAAAAAAAAAACTAAAAACAAATAGCAGGAGTGACTGCCCCTAATGGGACTGTTTTCAGCAGCTGCATTAACAAGCCTGTGTGATTTGCTGTTCCTAAGTGAAGTTGTCAGCCCATGTGTCCAGCCAGCTATGTTTAGGATGTCTAAAAGAGTTGTGTTTTCTGGCGCGGGCGGATAATAAATGCTAAAGGCTTGACCCCGCGGCTCCTTCCAACATGTTGCTCCACGGTCATTCTCAGAGACGGGGCCCGGCGAAATCCTCCTTGGCTGAGGTCAGGAATCCATCACCGGTGTTCGTGCAATAACACTCATTACCATATCGGCTCGGTGAGAAACAGGCCCGCCGGGGGTGGGGGGGGTGCTGGGGGGCCAGGAGGAGACGAGCCCGGCCTCTGGTCGCCGTCAACTCCTCTCAAAACCTCATAAAGCACCATATTGCTTCCGCTTTAATCTCTCGTGTTTCAAATTAGGTGAAAATACTTGTACCTCTTGGAGTGCCGATCTTTGCATATGCAAATGAGCGAATGCTGAATTGTTCGGCTCTCATTTCCATAATGTGAGTCATGAAGAAGCCTCAGATTTGCTCGGCTGATTTTAAGCTATGTGCAGAAACAAAATCCATATTTGGCTCCGCAACAAGGCATAAAAAAAGCATTTTTATAGGAAAACCATATTACACATGCCCACATGTCCTCCGATACACACAGGAGTGCAGGCCAGAAGTTTACATACCCCCAGTGGCCGTGAAACTCCTATTGCTTTAGGGCTTTTAGTGACGACTGGATTTCCTGTGATTATTTTCCAAATCCGCAAAAGATTAAAATTACGCACACAGAATCAAATACACACACACACACACACACACACACACGGCAAATTTTTGCATCCCCCCTCCCTTACAGCAAGTTGCAGAGAAACCACATGTTTTTTTGTGGAGCCGTCAGCAAGCTACTGACATAATTCTGGCAGGATTTTTTGACCGCTATTCTTGGCAGAATTGGGTTGCTTTCCTGGCAGGCTCCCAGCTTTTAAGTATAGTCCACACATTTAAATTTGGTTGAGGCCGGTGGCTTTCAAAAAGTTTAATGTTAGCCTGCTTTCTCCATTATAAAAACCAGCTCTGATGTGTTTTCTGGGATCGTTTTTTCTGATAGAACCCCCCAATTGTGTCCATGTTTCAACAGCCTGACCCCAACAGCCACCCTCAGATGAAAGGGAATTGCTTAGGATGTTTAGGAACAGCCTTAGGAATCACTGAGCCTGAAGGAGGCTCGCCCCTGTGAGGAAGCTTTACGTGGATCTGAAGTGAGAGGGCGATGACCAAGGAAGAAGCTTCTGCTCCAAAACGACATTTTCAAGCTCGATTAAGATTTACAGCTTCCCGCATGGACAAGTCAAACGCCGTCTGAAGAGAAGTTCCGCGGTCAACCCAAGGCTTTTTGGCTCGTCCGAGGAGTCGAGGTAAGGTGTGCGAACGTACGAACTCGGTTGGGTTTTCCAAAAGGATAGGGATCCCAAACACGCATTGAAATCGATCGTGGAACAGCGAATTAATACGCCTGCGGAATGCCCTGACCTCAATGAAAACCAGAAAATTATAAACTATTTTCAAATGTCCGGTCCATTTGGGGGGGGAAACAAACAATTTTTAAAGAACTTTACCAAATTTGCCAAGAAAAGGGGTTCAAATGTTCAGCCAGAATCTTGTCAGAAGCTCACTGATGGGAATACGGGAGCATGAAGCCGGTTAAGTTGCTTTAACCAAACATTAGCGAGGATGCGTGCGTAATAGATCCGCCGCACACTTTAACTCTTTTTCTATTGGCTATTCATGATCTGACTTATTGAACTCGTCTGTTCATCATCCCATCAGCACATGTTTTTTTTTCTGTTTTGTTTTTTCCCAGAACCAGTGACAGATCAAATCCCACGATTGGGGATTACTGTTACTCTGTGTGCCTTGATAGAAATGCATCGTCTTGTCCTTGGAAATATGGCACAGAAGTCAATACGCATCCAGAGACTTACTCGCGACATCGGAGGAAACATATACTTACTACTCGTATTTGACTGATGAAACAATAGAGAGGGAGGCGAGGGGGTGAGGAGGGGGGGGGGGGCGTTCTTCTGCCGAGTCTGCGTTATTGGATTTGGATTGTAACACTGTAGGATCAAATAAGACTGGGAAGAGGCTGCGGATATCGCGTTGGACCCGCAACAGACAAAGGCAGATTGTTATTGCGCCGAACCTGCATTAATAATTCAATCATGACCCGTGACACGATTTCCCGTAAAACAATCTGATCCTCCGAGGGCTGATATTTGAAATCTATGAGTGTGTGTGTGTCTGTATGTATGTATGTATGCATGTGTGCGTGTCTGTGTGTGTGTGTGTTTTGACCTTCCCAGTACGGCGGAGTCCAAGCCCTAGGCAGCAGCTACAAGTGTAATGCTTAGAAGGCAGGAGAGTAAAGAGGAGAGACGAGATATGAGAAATAGCGTGTGTGTGGGAAAGATATCTGAAGTCTGCTGGAGCTATTCCCCCAGCGTCTGATGTGCCTACCCCAGGGGGGTTTCAATAAGCATGCCGCAGAAAATGCAAGGTCTGAGGGAAGGGAGAAAAAGAAAAGGGAAAACAACAACCTGAGAGGCACTCTAAAAGTCAGGCAGAAAACGTATGCAGAGGACATTAAAAACAAAACCAGTGTGTGAGTAAGTGCAAGCAAAGCCCTGTAACATCATAACGCATTGTTTTAGAGATCATCAATGACAGGGGAGACGTTTCCAACCTGGGCCGGGGCCTTTTTCCCCGTGCACACGCGAGACGAGCGGGGGAGACGTAAACTGCGGCGAGCAACAACAGGGCTGCTCGCATGCATGCACAAGCAAAAAAAAAAAAAAAAAAGGCAGGGGGTGCCATCTATCAGGGGCACGGAACGGAGAAGGGGGGGGGGGGGTGGAAAAGGAAATCTGTCCAGTGATGTCTGCAAACGAGGACTGCGGCGGCGCTGTCACATCGGATTTGGCTGCGACGTGGGAACGACGACGGGGGCGAGAGGGGGGACGGGCTCTGCGTGCGGGTGCAGATAATGAACTTGGAAGGTAGGCTGGACGCTGCGGTTCTGTCACAGCTGGTGGTGCCTCTGATGCGGCTGAGGGAAACCCAGAGAGGATGAAGCGAAGAGTGAAGACAGGAGACAGAGAAGGAGGAGGAGGAGGAAGAGGAGGAGGAGGGGGGTTAGAATAGAAGAGGCCTGCAGAAAAAGACACAGAGTTAATTGCTGTTAGAGTGATGAGGCAATGCTGGTGTTATACCAGAATGAATATTTACTCTAATTAGGGACGGCTAATGTGTCCCCAGGTGTAAAGGTTACCGTGCTTGCCTGAGAATAATTACAGAGGCACAGAGCTGGCATTGTCCGGGAGAGCGCCGCAGAGTTCCCTTTGTACATCATTAACAGTTCACTGACAACAAAAGCCCAGTTAATAGAATGTAATGCGGTTTCCTCAACCATGCCTTTGTCCAAAATGGTCATTAGAGTAAAGCCAAGCCAAAAACTCAGCAACTCCTCCCACCTCTCCATGTGACCCTCCACTTTTTCCTTTCTCTTCCTTCCCCAAATTCCTGCCTGCAATCTCTACCCCCCACCCGACCCCCACCCCTCCACCCGACCCCCACCCCAGCCCTGACCCTCCATATCTAGATGATAAACAAGATTTCACGGCAAGTTACAAACATCGGTCTTTGTAAAACACGGCGAACCTCCCCCATAAAAGAATTAATTCTGCCGGGGAGACAGAGAGAGAGAGAGAGAGAGTGAGAGAGAGAGAGAGACTGAGCCAAATGTATAGATTTACAATTGCACCCTCGAATTCCCCAGCATGTTTTAATGCATCGTAAACACTTGCTGTTTTTTGGTCTCTGTTCCAATAAAAACAGAGCAGCAGCGTGGGGGTGTAATATCTGGAGCTGGGGGAAATTAAAGCTGAGGTTCTTCCCCTCCTCGGTGCACTCCCAGCTCTGACACACACACGCACACACACCTACACACACACACACACACACACACACACACACACACACACACACACACACACACACACACACACACACACGGTTAATCAGCAGCCCAAAGAGAAATCTAAGACCACATCTACACCCAGTGGAGGGAACCTGATACAACCACATCTTCCATACCCCCCACACCCCCCCACCCCCCACCAAAGTCCCCCCCCAGTCCTTCTTTCTTTCTCTTAATCATCAACACACAGAGACACATGCCCCCGCTGATAAATTAGACACAAGGTTCAGTATGATTAACTAAAGTTAATGAGCACTGAAAGTGATCCCAAACAAGGTAACCGTAGAGGGGAAGTGTTTGAGGAAAACGTTAGGTCCGCATTCGATAACAGAGCTCCTTTTTTTTTATTTTCTCTTCCCCCCAACCCCCCCATTTCAGCTCTTTGTTGCTATTTCGAAGAGTCCTTTCACTGCGCGGTGACAAACATAACCCTTCCGACTGGTGGAAAAATAAATCATACTTTCAAGTGAAGACAAATGCCTCATCCGTGGGGAGTAGCTGCAGGCTATAGTCATAATGGCTTCTCTTTCTTTCGGGCCTCCTTCTCCTCTCTCTGTTTCTTTTCTCCTCTCAAGGCAGGGAGTTTCCCTTGAACTCGTTTTTTTTTAATATCCACACAAACCAGCCTTACGCAGCAGAAAGCTACAGTTCAGGAAAGAGCAGATAGTCATCTCTGTTTTTGGCTCATAGCGCCTTGCAAAAGTATCCATACACACTTCCCCCTTTTTTTTCTAAGAATTTGTCACATTACAACCACAAAGATATTTTGTGTGTTTTTTTTTTTTCTTTTGTGATCGACCCCCTCAAGACAGCAGAACATCACTGTGAAGCCAGAGTAAAGGATACAGAACAGGGGGAAATTAAAGCGGAGGTTCTTGCCTTTCCAAACTGCCTTGAGAATACATGTGTGGTATATTGGCGCTATATAAATAAAATTGAACTGAACTGAACTGAACTGAACTGTGAAAAGTGTGATGTGCATTTGAATTCAGCGCGTCAATATGGCTGCAAGTCTTTTTGGGGGGATGTCTTTATTAAGTCCAGAATTATTCATACCCTTGGCAGATTTAGATGTAAAAGGATTTTTGTTCAACTTAGTTTGTTTCTGTCAGGACGCGAGAAAGGCATCTCTCAAAAGATGAAACAGCCAAGTAAAAGGAGTAAAGAATTAATACGTCATTTTTATTTCCATTTTAAATAAACATGGGGTGTCAAGAATTATTTATACCCTTCTCAATAATCGATGGAAAAATCTGTATTGGCATTCAAGCAATCAAACCCTTCTTAACATCACTGAGCTGACTCTACATGTTTCCACTGGTATTTAAAAGATTTATCCTTGGTGATGAGCTCTAAGACTTTCAGGCTGGAAGGCCTCCTTGCCATTACCCTCATCTTTTGCTCTCTCCACAGGTTCCCTATCAGATTCATGTCGGGACTCGGTCTGGGCCACTCCAAAACCTAAATATTTCTGGAATGACTTTTGGCTCGACCCCAGAGACTGACATGTTTTCAGTCTCCTTGGTAAAATACCTCGGACTCAGTCAGACTGGATGGAGAGAATACGTGAACAGCATTTTCAAAACGGCATATTCGGAATTGCTGCGTAGTTTAACCATATTTAGCAACATCTATTTTCCCATCACATATGGCCAGCTTTGCACCAGTACACTGCTCCCACCTTCAGGTTTGCTCGTGGGAAAGTTGTGTTTATGTGCCGTGTTACTTTTCCACCAACAGTGCCTAGCATATAGACCAAAAAAAAAAAGAAAAAAAAAAAGAAGCTTCCTCCACATGTTTGCCAAGAGTTGTGAGGATGACTTCTAAGGGCTTTATTCTAGCCAGACATTCATGAAAGCCAGATTTGTCCAGTGCACAGCTAAGGGTTGTGTGGACCGATTCCTGCAGCTCCTCCAGAGCAGAAATGGTGGGTTTTCATCAATACTATGCTGTACTTGTTAAATTTTCAGGAAGGTTTTTTTTTCATAATCAGGTGAATTGTGAAGGCAGTTTGTTGTACTGGATTTTATTTGGGGTACATTGTAATTTCAAAAATATGAATGTAATTTTTTTTCGGGGATAAATGTGGAAAGGTACAAGGACAAAAAAAAAATAGATTGCAAGAGAATCTATTTTGAAGTGAATTCCCTTAGAGGAAGAGTTAGAATCAGAAATGACTTTTTTTTTTTAATTCCCATGAGGAATTTCAGCTTTGCCACAAATCCCAAGAATCAACTATAAAACAACAGGTCTAAAAGTATAAGAGAAAAAGCTACTAAAATACAACACAATTAAGAATAGGATGAAATATGACAAAAACACACATCAAAAGTAATTTAGGTGATTGCTATATGCTGTGTGCGCGTGGTGAATTAGTGTTTCACAGTCAAACTGTGCCATTGTACAACTCGACTGCCGCGAGCAGGAATGATTTTCCGTGTCCCTCCGTAGTGCGGCGTGGAAACACGAACCGTTCCCTGAACGTTTAAGTAGCGAGCTCAGGTTCCTGGAGGCGAAGTCTGCTGTCTGCTTTCACCGTTTCTTTTATTGAGTAAACAACAGGACTCATCGCTCATACCTTACAAACCATCAAAACACTCAACACACGGCCCGAGCTCGTCGCTCACGTCTGATCTCATGTCAGGGTCGGTGCAAAAAAAAACAAAACGGTGGATTTCCCCAACACTGCTGCGCTCTGTGCGTGTTTGGCCCGACTCGGGGCCAGACCAGCTGCAGAAGTCTGTCTCCCCTCTTCAGCTCTCAGTGCTATCAGGTTGCCCCTACTCCTCCTTCAGCTCATTACACAGGCCTCTTTATGCTGCGCTAAAAGCTGCTCATGTTCAGACCCTCCTGGGAAAAGCTCCTTAAAACATGTCAGGATGAGAGGCCCTGTCTGGTAAAATATTAATAGGAAGTTAATTGGTTGTTAATGGACTGGTGCTTGGGCAGGAATCACCCCTCCATTAGATAGACCACACCGACACCCCCATTCAGGGGTGTCATCTTACCACCTTTTTGATCTAATTGGTTTCCGGTCACTGTAGCTGTGGGCAAGCGCTAACCTGTTGTTAAAAACATTATTGCTCGGGTTCATTTATGATTATTTTTACTATTATTGTAAGACCTGCTCCACCCGTTCTCAAAATATATTTCCTTTTGTTATATTCTCAACCTGTTCTGTTACTTTGGTGTCAAGTTGTAACTGAATCGCGCGCTCTGTTTAATTGTTCATTGTTTTGGCTCTCCCTCTGTCCTTGCGAAAAATCTTCCCACCCTCTGCAACATAAGGAAATACTTTCCACTTTTGTTGTTTGTGGTCGGCATAACTGTACTTTCTGCGGTCGTCCTCACTCAGCAGAAACAAACAACTGAAAAGAAAGAAAGAACGAAAGCAAGAAAGAAAAAAAAAATCCCCTCTTGCGCTGGAGCACACATGTAATATTGATGCAGAGCAGACTCGGAGAAACACAGAAAATCAAATGGAATCCAAGCTAAGTTCAAATGTCGACATCAACACATGCATTTTTGATCTCTGCAAACCTTACGAGACGGCGCTCCTTTCAAGGGAGCAGCCAGGAATATGCGTTTGTATATTTATATTTAGAAATAAGTGATATTTCGGCGTTCGCAGCCTCGTTCAGCTCCAGTTCATTTATGAGGGGGACAAATACTTGTTGAAAGAAGTTGTTCAGGAAATGGGACTTAAAATGGCGGCGGAGCTTACCCAGACAGACCTTTTTTTTTTCTTTTTTTTTAATAGATTGGGCTTTCAAACGCACTTCAGCAATAGCCAGATCCTAAAGTAAATCCATTTCCTGACTGCATCTTCTGAAAAATGTTAAATTAAATCAGATTTTGCCATGACATAAATAAAGTAGATTTTTTTTTAGATTTGCAGGATTTTTTTTTTATGTAAATGCCTCTGGAGTTCTGGAGTCCCTCTTTAGTGGCTTTTTAATACTATAGATAGGAATGGGCAATATTCTTACATTGGCCAATGAAAAATACAATTTTAACAGTGTTTTTTTTTTAAATCTGGTTTAAAAGCTGCATTACTGACAGACTATTAGAGTTCATCTAATAAACAGCTCCAACAATTTTTCATCCATTTCATTTTTGGTAGATCTTTTTTTTTATCAATAGAAATTATGTAAGCATCACAGCTGAAAGATGGCAAATCAAATGAGACAATATCCAACTATTTTCTTAAAACTGTATTAACTCAACAGAGTGAGTTCAAATCCAACTTTCCACCAGAAAGGCGCTAAAACTACATGGCATTGTTGCTGTGTTCAATCTTATTCTTATTCAAGTGCAGCTATTTTTTTTTTTTTTTTTTATTCTTGCTTTACTTTACAGTGGCTTTCATTTGGGGCCGTTTATTTTATTCATTTCCCTCGAATCTGGAAATATCTACAATAAGCAGAGTTAGCAAGAGTACTATAAGAATGATGTAATTATGCTGTTTCACTCAAGTGAAATAAAAACAATGGCTATAATATCAAATATATACCTGAGCAGAAGTACACAGTGACTTAATAAAGATTGACTTTGTTAAACTACAAGGCAATCTTTAGTAATTGAATAAAGGAGCTTTGCACATAATGTTTAAAGCATGAGGAAAGTATAAAATGTGCTCTGAGCTGCAGACCAGCCTACGTTGCCACATAACAGCTGCTATAAAAACCTCGTAGATAATTGCCCGGTTGTCTCTCCAGCTTGACTGTTCCTCTTGAAAGCTAGACAATCGTGCAATCCTCCTTCACAGACACGAGCACGAATGCCGCTTTTAGATCTCTGCAAACTAAAAGTCTACTATTCTAGATGACTTTTTTTTTTTTACTTAATTTGCAGGTACTTATCCGGTCAGTGTATTACGAGCAGCAGACAGAGCTTTACATTTTTCCCTGAGTGGAGTAGACAGAATTTACTGAGCTGCGCGGGCGGACTGGAGAGAACATTCATCCTCCTGAAACAAGTCGCCGTCGTCGTGATGTTGCTGCAAACTGCAGGATCGCTAAAGGGCTGTCAGAAGTGGGACACGGGCCTTACGGCACAGACAGCTGGACCGTCGCTTTAACATTCGTTGGAGCTGCTAATTTAATGAGTTTGTTTATAAAGTCATTAACTCACTCAAATCTAAACAGAGCAAGGGTTTCGCAGTCATAAAATGTAAAATGCCAGTTACAGACTGCAGACCTGTTACAGAGAAAATAATCAGCTCACGTGGGAATTAGGCTGGTTTTCTGACTTAAACAAACTGCAGGTATGTTTAGTAATTAGAAATAATAATTGGGGAACCCTGATAAAATATGATATAACCCTTTTCCATGATGCAGGATGTTTTAAAATTCAATTGGATCCACTTTTACATTTAGCTTTGACATGTTTTCAGAAGAGGTTTTAAGTGTTAAAGTATCCTCTTTTTAAATCCTATCAATTAGAAGCATTTGTATAATCATTAAATTGTTGCAGGCCAAACGTGAGAGCCAACAGTGAGTGGCCATCACTAAGCTATTTTTTTACATCAATTAACAAAATTAGTCATGGATATGATTCGATTCAAGCAAAGTATTACATTTAAAGTTTAAAGTTACTTACAAAATGACTATTCATTTAAACTGATGTGCTAAAAAAAAGTATTTGTAATCTGTCTCTGAATGAAGCCTGCATAGTTCACCAGCGTAAAACACACTTTATTTATTCGATCTGTCCTAAATCAACTCATTTGGCCATCCGTGCCACTAAGAAACAGAAAGCAAGCCAACGGGAGAAAGCAAAGATGTCTCCTCTGATTGCTTGACTTCTGCTTTTGTTGACCCCGAATCGTTCGTCGTCTGCTTCATGTAAACTCTATTTACCGTAACCCTTCTGTACAGAGAGGTCCGCTCTCGTGACCGTTCAATGGAAACAGCTCTCAAACACGGAGTGAATCTGTGTCCAATTACATCGCAGGGCAAATGTCAATAGATTTAACAGATGTCGCCCACTTATGCTTATTTCCGATTTTATTTATCTAAAGCACCACTAGATGGTATAATGTATTCAGACTCAGTGGTATATATATATATATATATATATATATATATATATATATATATATATATATATATATATATATATATATATGAATACTTCTTTTTAGAGCTCATCTGAGTATCTACGGAAGTTGGTAACAACTGGACCCGAATACAGAGGCCTGTTTCCCTCACCCACTCTCCAAAATGGGAAGCACAAGAAAACATGAGGCATAAGACAGCCCTTTGTTAATCTTTACAAGTCAGGAAATAGCTAGATGAAAACAAAAACAGTCAAGAACATTTGAAAATTATTTTGTTTAAAAGGGGTCTGGAAAATAATGTGTTTCTCCGCTAATTACTACTAAATGCCATGACTTTACTTTTGGTGCCTGTTCTGTCATGCGTCCTTGTTCAAATGTGCTCCATTTATTTAGCTTTCAACCCTGTCGTTTCTGTTTGTGTTTTGGCCTCTAAAGCCTGTCTAGCCGGTGGAAAACATTGCAGAAATAAATCAATTTGACAAACACCCAAGCACAAGCAGAAAGATCCCTGCTTGAAAACATAAATAAAAGCCCCACACCATAAAAAGGAAATTGCAAGTGTATTAAATGTCAGCAATTTTTTAATTAGTATTATGAAGAAGCACATTTGTTTCTAAAGGTAATCTCCATAAATGGTTACATTAGCTACTTTATTTTTCGTTACAAATCCTTCCTAAAGCTTTTGGTCAGAACTGAGAATAAGTTGTTTTTTTCAGTCAATTGTGGTTTTAATCCCTCATGTGCGGAGACAGGCAGGAAATTGTAAGGATGACATATTTATAGGGGTTCTATTATGAATGGATTTATCAACTCAGTACAAGTTCGAAACAGTCATAAGACGTGTGCCTAGAGGAGTCTTTATGCCGGAGCTAGAACTTCAGTTCGTATGCACCTTCAGCTCCGTTAGCCACAGCGCTAACGCTCAGAGTAGCCAGTAAGCTAGGAAGTTTGATTGTGAGGAGGCTGTCCCCATGAACGGCTACATCCTAGCTTTAGCTGTCAGGGGGAAGGCTTACATTCAGCCTTAAAACATTTATCCCTATTTCAGTGGCATTATACTCAAAAGCTGTTTTATTTTTAACACATAAAACCAACCACATTAATCTGGTGTATTTTGGTATTAATCTATCTAAACTTGTAGGTTTTAAATGTGTTTTTAGGGAAGATGGTTCTTAAGAAATTTGAAAAACATGGTATTATCTTGGTGTTTATGAACCGTTGTTTGTCCTTTACGCCTCCGTTGTTTTAACTAATTGTGTTGCTTAAGTACATGTTAAAAAATGTTTGAATTGTAAAAGAAAAGTTTCCTGCACACAAAAAAATACATAAAAATAAAAACACCAGTCACTCTTCACATTTATGCTTTTAGGTAATCAGGGCTACTGTATTGCAGTGGTTCAGGACCTATTTGGCAGGGCGAGCTTTCTTAGTTAAACTGGGGGACGTCTGCAGTTCATCTTCACTGTGGGGACCACTGAGCTATATTATACACTGGAGTGCTAATCACCGTCTGTTTGAACGAGTCGCTTTGAAGCCACCAGCCACCATATTGGTACTCCCTATTTCCCCCCAGTAACTAGGGAATATGTGCGCTGCAGCATCGAATAACGAGGATTTTTCTCATGTTTAGGGGGGGGGGGGGGGGGGGGGGTTTAAGACTTTTCAAATGTCAAATGTCATATACTTTTATGTTATGTTCTAAAAATATCAAATACTGAGAAAGTCATGTGCTGAAATATTTTGCATTTTATTCATTTAAATATATATGTTTAACATTTATAAATATATAAATAACAATATACAAAAACATATATATATATATACATATATACATACTTATATATATATATATATATATATATATATATATATATATATATATATATATTTAATATGAATAACATGTAAAATATTTCAGCATCTAATTTCCTAGTAGTTGATAGTGTTAGTACATCCACTGACTGTAGAAATACCTATGAAACGTTTTCACACAGCCAGAAAACTGCTTGTTGTTGCAACCAAATCCTATGGGATTCTGTGAGAGTAGGGAGTAGCAAGATGGCGGCCAGTGACTTCAGTTTTTCGGCAAAATCAGCAAGCCAGTGTATTATATAGCTCAGTGGTGGGGACCCATAGGGGTCAGTGTTAGGCCCCTTGGTTCCATCGTCAGGAAACATGTTAGGGTTTCCTTCCACTGTTATGCAGATGACTCCCGGGTTTATCTGCCTCTTAAAAAAGCCAAGAGCTTCTCATTAGATTCATTGTTGAAATGTCTCAATGATATAAAGTCCTGGATGGCCTCAAACGTTTTACATTTGAATGAGCAAAAAACAGAGGTGGTGGTTTTCGGTGGCACATCTGACATCTCCAACATAAATCTTTGGTTCTCTGGCACAATATGTTCGGCCAGCTATCACAAATCCGGGATCTAAGATGGATGCCGATCTTAAACTTGAAAGCAAGATTTGGGCGGTTGTTAAATCTATCTTTTTTCTTTTGAGGCAGCCAGCTAAAGTAAAGAAATTTTTATCAAGGCAGCTTTTTGAAACAGTGATTCGTGCATTTGTGACATCTAGGCTGGACTACTGTAACTCACTCTATCTTGGGGTTAGTGAGGCATCCATCAGGCGCCCGCAGGTTGCGCAAAAATGCTGCGGCACGACTTTTAACCGGAACAAAAAGGTCTGAGCACATTACCCCCCATCTTAAATTCCCTTCATTGGTTGCCTGTGCGTTTTAGGATCCATTTTGAAGTTCTCCTGTTTGCTTTTAAATCTCTTAATGGTTTGCGCCCCACCTTTCTGAGCTGCTGCACTCCCATATACCTGCCCGCTCCCTAAGGTCTGCCACCCAGAAGCCCTTTGTTGTCCCTAAATCAAAACCGAAATTAAGTGTAGATTGTGCCTTCGCTGTAGCAGCTCCACAGTTAGAATAATCTGCCCCAGGATGTCAGGCAGGCCTCCTCTCTCTCTGAGTTTAAGACTCTTCTTAAAACACGCCTCTTTGCGGAAACATTTTGCACATCCTAAGAGGTTGACTCTATTTTTTGAATTACTTTTAATTCATTTGAACTATTTTAACAGTTTGTAACTATCTTGTTTTTCTATTTTAGCGTGTCTGAGTTTTACCTGTCCATTTTAAGTTTACTGTTATTTTCAGTTGTATGTATGGTAATATCTTTCACATGTATGACATTTGCGAAATAGCAAGTATTCCACATTTCAGCACTTTAAATCCAACTCCACTTTTTGCAAGAAACACAGAGACCAATGAGGAGTGTCTTTGCTGGACATTTATTATCGAAGCCACGATGAACACATGACGACACACAAGAAAGCATTTGCAAAGAACACCTTTAAGAAACGGTAGAAAAGTTCCACAGCAGTATGAAATATCCACTTTGAAAAAGTTGTACTTTTTTTGGCACTCCAAAAGGCTTCTTTTTTAGAAAGTCACCCCACAGTGTTAACTGACAAACAAGTCTGACAGACTCCTTTTGTCTAAACATGTTCCACACTCGCGTCTTGAGTCATCTTTTTTTTGTTTTGCCATAAATATACACTTAAAATCAGCTTTGCCGCAGTCACTTGCACTTTAAAGGTGTTCATTTTTACACACTGAGCAATACACAAAACTATTCATCAAGGGTTGTTTTTTTTTTCTTGAAGATTTTTTTTTTTTTTTCTGAGACATGAGAACAGCTTTTATAAATGTTTTTACATGCCTTCTGGCGAGATAGCTTTTCCTCTTAGCATGCAAGTCACAACTGCCTTATTATTAACTGTCAATCAAGCAGGTTTTTTTTTTTCTCTCACTCTCAGGTGCACACAATAACATTCATTGTGGAAAAAAAAAAAAAAAAAGCTAGTTCAAATGTCATACCGCAGCACACAGAAGAAAAGCTGTTGGGGATGAGAACTCTGCAAACACGTTTTTCTCACTACGCCACTAGCTTCGTCTTTTGGCTGACAGTGATCAGTAAGAAGAGCTGAAGAGGTTTTACATGCCCAGCTTCATTGGTTGATGTGTGCAGGAATGCATGCAAGTGTTGTGATCAGCTTCCACCCCCCCCCCCCCCCCTTCCCCGAAAAAAACAACAACATGTGAGGTGTGTGATGCGGTAAGCGGGCAGTGAGAAAGGAGAGCGGAGGGGGCGTTCATGGATTACAAAACGCTGGATGAATGCGCCATCTCCCTCCCCGAATCAAAGCCTCTGTCACCTTGTAAAAAAAAAAAAGAAAAAAAAAAAAGAAAACCTAAAGCGTCCTCGTGTTTCCGATTTGCCAGACGTGGCCGGGAAGCCTTATGTGGTGTTGTGGAAAAGGATGGGCTTGACCATGCCCGAGAGGATCTTAGGCACGTGAACGCTGACGATCTCAGAGATCATCTCCGGGAAGTTGACGCGCATCTGCAGGGACTGGGCCTGGATGAAGAGGTCGTAGGTGAACTGGTGCAACTTTCTCACCACCTAAAATGAAGGGAAGAAGGTAGAGCAAGAGAGAGAGATGGTTTTATACACACACACACATATATATATATGTGTGTGTGTGTGTGTGTGTACAGAGAGAGAGAGAGAGAGAGAGAGAGAGACACAACGGGTGAAAAGTTGAGACACACTAATAATTCTATGATTCTTCTCTTATTTAATTATTTTGTATTACTATATTAATGTGAAGATATCAAAACTGTGAAGCAAAAGTATTTAGAATTTTGCAGCAAACCAGAAATTGAGAAAAAAAACTGCAAGCATCTGTCATACTTTAGATTCTTGAAAATAGACCCCCCCCCCCAAAATCCCCTAAAATCATTTTCCAACAGTCTTGAATGAGTTCACAGAGGTAGTAATAAAAACAAAGACAAACCCATTGAATAAGGTGTGTCCAAAAATTTGACAACCATATATATATATATATATATATATATATATATATATATATATAATATGATGGTATTCTAGGCTCTATATATCTATATAAGAGTAGGGGAAAAAAGCCTGAACTGCGAGACCTTAATCAGTTCTGCTCTTCGGTCTCCTCTCTGGCTGCTCTCCAGCTCATGACACACATAGCTGAGCATTTAAGAGGACAAAAACTATTCTCTGCAGGAGAGATCTGATCCTCTTGGGGTTACACCCCGATCAATGATCTCAGGAGTTTGTCTTCTGGTGGTTGAATTGTTTTCACTCAAGTTCTCCAGCTACTTCAGGAGAAAAAGTGGTCGGCCTGCTCCCCCTAGTGGTGGAATATTTGTTAGCATCTCGTTACAAAAAAAATCTCAGTAGACTAATGGAGCTGCGGATGCATTCATTTTCTTAAATAGAAAGACATACAGTGAGAAAGCAGTCCCATCCATAACCATAAGTGATTTGTAAGCTTTTCCCTCACTAAAAACATTTACTTTGTCTAAATACCGACTCTGTTCTCAGGCGCTCCCTCGGGTCATAACGACAAATATTCGAGAGATAAATTTTGGCAGAAAGAAAGCTCACAGCCGGCCCGACATGTCTGCATGATAAACAAGCTCTCAGCCGGTGATTTATTTCAGCTTTTACTGAAGGAATTTATCTTGGAGGCAAACGTGCCCAGATGTTTTACAGAAAGAGACGGAGAAAGAGGGTGAGAAATGATGGCGGAGGATGGATAGGGAAGGAACACGCACGGTGACCCCTTTAATCTGGCAAAACCTTCTGTGTGTCTTCAGGTTGCTGTCTAGCCATGCTTACTGTCTCTGACTTCAGCGAATGTAAAGAAATGCAGCGTAATTTATTACTTTTAGAAACCAAGCGTCTGCTGCTAATTTCCCCTCAGTCGGTCTGGTTTGCCTGGGGGGGAAAAAAGCATTCCTGGGAGGTTTTAAACTATCCAGAGAGGACATTACTAATAAAAAATGTATATATAGTTTATTACTCCAACAGTTCATAACACGTTAGCGCAGATGTTCAGACACTAACCCAAAAGTATTCACACCCCATTGAACTATTTTGCATTATTTGTCATGTTACAATTATAAATTTCAATGTATTACAAAGATTCTTTTTAAAAGCCAGCACAAGAAAGCTCGTAGGTGAGAAGGTGAAGGAAAGTAATATATGGTTTTTAAAAGTAATCTATCTATCTATCTATCTATCTATCTATCTATCTATCTATCTATCTATCTATCTATCTATCTATCTATCTATCTATCTATCTATCTATCTATCTATATATATAGGGATGAAAAAATTTAGGTACAAAGCATGCATATTCAATAAATAAAAATATGTATTTCTAAGAGGCTTGTTTGTCAGATTAAAAGTACTCTTTTAGTTTAGTAGTAAAAACGTGAAAAAAACCCACAAATTTTCTTCCTTCCACTTCACACACAATTATGCACTAGCTTTGTGTTGATTTATCTTCACAAAGACCCAATCAAATATTCAACCTGTCTAAGAAAAAGTCACCATCTGGATTTAACCAAGCAAACAGGTAAGAACCTTCGATTGGATGATTACTGCAAGGAGGAGTATGTTTCAGCTGACAACAAGTTATTTAACCCCAACTGGTGGAGTGAGTAGCTTCTCATTTCCCACACAACCATGTGAGAAGAGACATCGTGTGGTCGCGGAAAATATGTTAATCTGCTTCAGAAGGGTCTGAGCATCACGTAAAGAACACCTGATTGGAGATTGATGAAACTAGCAAAATTGGGTTAAGAGATGTCCACCACAAACTGGACAGATGGTGTTTGGAAAAAAAGGTTAAATGATCCGGGATCGTTTGGTGAGTTGAAATTGTCCAAAAAAAAAAAAAAAAACGGCAACAAAAAACAACATCTTTGACAAATTCAGTGATGAAAGTAAAAACATTTCATGAGCACTTAAGCTTTTAAAAAAGCACTGATCAGTGAGACTGGGGGAGCATAAAGATTGGACTTTGCAGCAATGGAGGAAGACCATGTGGTCTGATCAGTCCAGATCTACCCTGATCAGGAGTGGCGGATGCATGAAGTTGCCAACAGGATGAGCCTGTGGAGGCGGGGCTATGATCTGGGGTTACTGAAGTCCGTCTTGTCTAGGTTCAGCAACGTCATGAACCCTAAGAAAAAAATCAGCCGAGGACCTGACTGCAAAAAACATCAAGACAAAAACAGGTTATTCCGGCATGGCATGTCTTCTTCCAGATGACACATCCATGTTCCTGGCAGTGTCCTGGCATATCGACAATGCCAGGACTGGATTAGGCTCAGACTGAACAAGGATGCTTCAAAAAGGATGAAACATCTTCTTGCACGCAGACTGGTAACCAGAGTCCACATCTTATCCTCACTGAAAGTGTTGGGATGTGCTGGAGACGAATTTGGAATGGCCCCACTGTCCCCTCATTTCTACAGGATCTAAGAGTTATGCAACTCTAGATGGAAATACATTTTGTGACATTTAAAGAAGCAAATAATCCAAACTAAAGGCAGTCCAGAGAAACAAAGGATGCTGTCAACCTGGGTCTAAACTTCGACCACCCAGAAACCTACGCTAGGACCCTATTTGTAGACTTCAGCTTGACCTTCAATACAATCAACCCAGACATTCTCCATCAGAAGCTCACTGGATCACAGTGCCGTCCTCCACCTGCCAGCAGCAGGTGAGGCTGGGGACTCCCCACCCCCTCCTCCACCCCACACCCCCAGGGGTGTGTTCACTCCCTCACTCCTCTTCTCTCTGTATACAAGTGAGTGCACATCGGCAGACCCGTCTGTGAAACTCCTGAAGTTTGCAGATGACACCACTGTCTTTGGTCTGATCCAGGACGGTGATGAGTCCGCACACAGACGGCAGGTGGATCAATTGGTCCGCTGGTGCACCCAGCTAAACCAGGTAGTGCTGGTGGACACTGTGTCTACTGTGGATTACTTCTAGTCCCTAGGAACTAGTGTTGCGCCGATGCCATTTTTTGGCCCCGATACCTGGCTGTGCAGTATTGGCCGATACCGATACCATCTGTTTGAAATTGATGTGTTGGTGTGCATATATGAAGAACTGCATACTACTTAGGGTAGTAGAACTTATTATTGCCTACCTGGAATGGATGAGAATAGTTGAATAAGATTTTGGCTCTCAAAGGCCAAAATAGTGCAACTTTCATGAACTTATATAACATGTATAATACTAATCTGGAGAAAGAAGGCTGCGTTCAAGTGACATACAAACATCAAAATGGTATCGGTGGCCTATTTGTTGGTACTCGCCGACACCGATACCACCATTTTAGTGCTGGAACGGGCCCCGCCCGATACTGGTATCGGTATCGGTGCAACACTACTAGGAACCACCCTCTCTCCCTGAGTCCCCACACATCGACTCCATCCGTAAGAAGGCCCTATATATATATATATATATATATATATATATATATATATATATATATATATATATATATATATATATATATATATATGTGTGTATATATATATATATATATATATATATGTATATATATATATATATATATATATATGACACCACTGTCATAAAATTTTCTCTCTCTCTCTCTCTCTCTCTCTCTCTCTCTCTCTCTCTCTCTCTCTCTCTCTCTCTCTCGATATATATATATATATATATATATATATATATATATATATATATATATATATATATATATATATATATATATATATATATATATATATACACAGATATGCGTGTATGCAAAAGAACAAAAACTCCTTTGTACTTGCCCCTGTTCTTATCTTTTCCCAGTAGATTTTTTTTGTTATAGATTGAAGCTGCTGTTCTGCTTGTCCGCCTGTTTTTTTTTTTGTTTTGTTTTTTTTACACGATGCAAGCGTTGGACTCAAATTCCTCGTCTGCACCCACAAACTTGCCGAATGAATTTGAGCGTGATTCTGATGTTAGTGTGTGACTTTTTATTGGATGAATTTTATGTTCAATAAATATCAGACATTTTATCGGTTAACGGTACTGAAACGTTATCAGATTAGCAATGTGGACGAGGTTGATGTCAGGTCAGCAGCTAGGCAGACCTGCATACCGCAAAAATGCCTAAACGAAAACCACATTTACTCCCGAATGGACCAAAGAACATGGATTTAACTCCAAAAGCAGGAAGGATGACTGCCAAGCATATTGAACTCTGTGCCGATGTGATGTGGATGTACAGGAGCAGCAATGGAAGCGCGGGTACCTCTTCACTTTTTTTCCTTTTTCCATGAAGCCACGTCTCCCCAGGATGACAGAATGTCTGCTGCAGAACCTTGCAAAGTTTATCCCACCATCAAGCATCACCAATCATACAGGAGAGTAGACTGTGGATTAAAAGTTGACCGAGAAATCTACAACGACTCATTAATAGCTACAGGGGTAAACTGTGGAAAAAACTAAAGCTAAGGCAGTGTGTGAAAATGTCCTGGCACCCTAGTCCATCCAGGCAAATTTGGACTATTTAAAAGAAAACGGTCTGCATTTTTCGCTGGCGAGTGATGCGTCAAACAAAGGGACGATCAAGTGTTTTCCCCGTGGTATTGAGGTACTTTCACTTTAAGCCCTGGCGTGCAGCACGCTTTGCTCGACTTCTACGGTGACAGGAACGAGACACGGGACGCTGTAGCAAATCAGCGAGCGGCAGAACCGGAGATGTCTGATGTGGAAAACATCTCAGCATATACAGCAGACAACTATGGGAGACACAACAGTGTTTATCAAAAGGTGAAAGCGGCTCAAAGGGACGTGCCTGCTGCAAACTGTTTAGCGCGTGTTTTTGCACGGTACCACAAGATATCCAGACGTTGAAAACGTCGTGCTGAAAGTGTACCGCCATTCCGGCCCCTCGGCCAGTAGAGCAGCGCGGCTGGAAGAGTTCTGTGAGTTTGTGGAGGCGGCGCGTCATCACACGGCGGCTGTCTTTGTTGCCGTCCATCCACTGAATGCTTAAGCGTTGAAAGCCTCTGACCAGCTATCTTTAGGTGAAGAAGAATGTCCTAAGATTTTTTGAAGGTGCTTTGCTAAAGACAGCACTGAAGTAGGGCTGGGCGATAAATCGATTTAATCGATTAATTCGAATTTACAATTCTTTAAGATTTCATTTTTGGAAAATCTGGATTTTATTTTGCCAATACACTCGTTGGGTTTCCATGAAGAGAACAACATGTGATGCTGAATATATGTTTAGGCAAATGTATTGTCAAAATATTGTTAAGTGGAAACTTTATTTTTACCATAATACGAGGTACTTCATTTACTTATTTACTTTTTTTTAACTTAGTTTGAAGTTCACAAGTGCAGTGAAGCCTGTTCTTAGCTCAATGTGTAATACCACTAGCAGCAAATGTTTTGTTATATTTTCATTGTTTATAATGGCACGGCTGCCATCTTGTTTTACAAGCATGTTTCACAGCTTGCTTTTAGTTGCACTTTGAATTCAGGTCAACTCCCTGACAAAATACTTGACATAAAAAGCAAGGTTTTAAAATAATTTCTTTTTATGAAACAAAAAGGAGGAAAAAATCGATTAATCGGATTTGGTATCATAAAATCTGAGATTTATTTTTTTATCCATATCGCCCAGCCCTACACAGAAGTGTCTGAGATGTGCTGCCCTTTCCTAAGGTGTTCTCTGGCTGTGCCGAAGCGTGACCTCTGTCTTTAAAGTGATGACTGAAACCTGAGAGGAGGCCGAAGGACCATTTTTTTCCCCGGCTTTGCTGTAAACCTCAGAGTTAAGCAACTAGCATCTTAATTAGACAAAGAAAGGCTGGTTTTCTTCAGTTCTATGAAAGGGCAAAGAAGTATTTGAGCGAGAGGTAGGACTTCTCTGAGGACGGCTTTCACAGCGAACTGTCAAAGCTCAGCCTCACAGCTGCTGCGTCCTACGAAGAGTACTGTGATGGGGTCCAGGCCTGCACGCTGAAAAACTGATATGGACGGACTCTATGAGGAATACGGCATGGTGGAAGCTATTCTGAGCTCCCCAGAAGTGGAAGGTTGCCACAGCGAGGAGCGGGGCCTGAAGCCCCCCCCCCCCCCCGGTGACCCAGGGTCAGAAAAGTCAGCGCCTAAATTCCATGCAGCGATGCACACACAGAGCGCATCTTTTCAGCGATGTCCTCAGCATGGAGACATGAGCGCTGCAAATGGGTGTCAACTTCACACTGGAGTGCACAGACATGTACAGGAAGTTTAATAAAAAAAAAAACTATTGGAAGCAGCCAGAAAAGGCCACACCTACAAGAAGTAGACCTTCACACGAGTTCAACAGAGTCGTACTATGTCACAGGCTTGATAAGATTGTTTAAGTTTGTATCCTAGCTTTGTTGAGTCTTGAAAAGTGTCCTTATTTTTTGGTGTTATGAAAATGGCCACCCTAGAAAGCAAAACTACCCAGGAACGTTGTTAAATCCAGTAGGGACAGTCTGTGGCCAGCAGGGGGAGCCAGAGCAGAGGAAACGAGAGGGAGTGCAGCGAAACCCGCCTGCCAGGAAACTTTTTAATGTATTCAAGCAGAATCACCGACTCTGTTACAGCAAGCTGGAGGTGCTAGGTAAAAATAAACCGACGCTGTACTGCTGGGAGCCAACTACAGTGTTTGTGCTCCGAGATCCAAATGTCTTTCTACTGAAGTAGGCCAATGACAAAAAAAAACGACCCTTACGTAACCGATCAGACGCATGCGAGGAGCGAAGGCGGGCGGGTCACAGAGTCCCCATGTATTACCGACTGGAGGTAGTCCAGGAGCTGCGTGAGCTGAAACAGCCTCTGTGTCCGGGTGGTCTCCCCATGGTGGCTCGCCAAGCGGTCCAGCTCCTTGATGTAGGAGGTCCGCAGTTCGTCAAAACAGCGCTGGCTCCGCAGGCCCTCCACTGGCACTGTGACCACAAAGCCAGAACACAACAATAACTCTCACAGACTTTATTCCCCCCACCACCATCAATTCTCCAGAGCACAGGCCGCGCTCCGTCCAAGTCGTATTTCACTTTGCGCGGTCGAGGCTCGGTCTGCGTTTTAGGAGGATGATGCCAGCTGACTCACTGATGCTGAAGAGGACCAGGGCCTTCATGCAGAGGAACTCCTCCTCGGTAACCTCCAGCTTGCAGAACTTCTGGGCGAGCAGCTTCATCCTCACGCAGTGTTCGTACATGCTGGACACTTGCATACGCTGGCTGGGAAGGAGGTTGGGGGAAGAAGGAAAAAAAAAAACACGAGAAAAAAAAAAAAAGCATTAGAGGCGGCGGAGAGAGGAGAGATTGAATACGAGGTGCGACAAAAGCAGAGGTGTGAAGCCAGGAGATGTTCTGACAGAAACACACAGAGAGAGGGGAGGAAGAGGATTAATAGTCGCGGGGACAAGAAGGGAGGAGAACGGAGAAGGCGCAGCGGGGGTGAGAGGAAAAATGAGCTAGATGGATAATGGAAAAGAAGAACGACGGATAGGCAGAGAAAAATGAGGGTCAGCAACACGGGCAGGCGTATCCGCTACCCATGCTGGTCACCGGCAGCCCAGGAGGAGCGACAGAGGTCTAATGCACAGGGAATGTTTTTCTAGTGTCACACAAAACGGCAGAAGAAACTGGAAAGGCCAACGCTGCAAAAGGGAATTAAAAAATAAGTTCCATTTTTTTGAAACAAGTGTGTTTGTCCTTGACTTAAGCTGGTAAATAAGACGATCTGCCGATGCAATAAGATTTTATTACTTAAAATGGGAACAACTTATCTCCATCATCTTATTTCAAGTGCAGTATATCTAATCTTTATTTTAGGGGGTCAAGATACTGATTCCATGGGCAAATCATCTTAATTTCCTGCTCAGATCAAGCACAAATACGCTCATTTCAAGAAAACTTTACTTATTTTTCCTTCCCTGTCATCCGGACGACACCCCCCGTCAGCACAGCAGCTCACTTGAGTGCTAAGCAGTGGGGTCCGCCCCCTTTCTCACATTTTGTCGAGTCACAACCACAAACACCACCTCACTGGGGTTTTAATGGGGCAGACCAACACAACGCAGTGCCTCGCGGTGAAGTGGGACCAAAATGATCCGCGCTTTTCTACGGTTGTTGCAAATTCGACGAGCATTTTGTGTTTCAGCCACATTTACGCCGATCCTGCTAAATAACAAACAAGGACTCGCGGGCCTTTTGTAACACCTTAGAGACAGAAAATTGCCCCCTTTTCCAGAACGCTGCTGCCCGTGTCCTCACTAAGACTAAGAAAGTAGATCATATAACCCCAGTTCTAAAGTCCTTACACTGGCTCCCTATAGCTCAGAGAATAGACTTTAAAATACTTCTGTTAGTCTATAAATCCCTAAATGGCTTCGCACCTAAATACATCACAGACTTGTTATCAGGGTATCAACCCTCCAGACCACTAAGGTCTTCTGGTTCCAACCTTCTCTGCATACCTAGAACCAGAACCAAACACGGAGAAGCAGCATTTAGTTCCTATGCTCCACTTATCTGGAACAAACTTCCAGAAATTTGTAAAGGTTCGGAAAGCCTGAGTTCCTTTAAATCAAGATTAAAAACACATTTGTTTAAGATTGCCTTCAACTGTTCTAGTTAACTGAATCACCACTTCTTTGTTCTAATTTCTATCTACATTTTATTCCTACTTGCTTTTATTCTGTTTTAATTTGCTATATTTTAATCACGTAAAGCACTTTGCATTGTCCCTGTACTGAATTTTGCTATATAAATAAATTTACCTTGCCTTGCCTTTCCTTTTCCTCTGGAAAATAACACCATCTCAGTCGGACTGGACGGAAAGCGTCTTTGAACCCTGAAAACTTTTCGAGCGTTCCCACGGATTCTAAATCCGACTTTGACTGGCCCGTTAAAACGCCGCCGCCTATTTCGGTGTAAACCCTTCTATTGTAGCTTCGTCTGCCTGTGTCGGGTCGCTGTCTCTGCCGGAGGCTGAAACTCAAGAGTCTTTTTACAGCCGCTGACATGTTCTCTGCCAGGACTGCCCCGTGTTTAGCTCCGTCGACTCTGTGCCCGGCTAGAGAAACGCACGCCTGCAGCACGCTGCTGCGACCACGTTTCGCTGTGAGGACGCCATACTCAGGGTGACGTAAAGTTAGGTTTCCCCCCAACCAATCGTGTATTTATTAGATGCTGCCCAAGAAGCTCAATTTTGGTCTCCTTTGACCAGAACGCGTCTCCCTGATGGCTTGGAGCAAACTTCAAACTGGAATTCTAATGCCGTTTTTCCCACAATGGCTTCCTTCTAGCCACAAAAAGCCAGATTTATGGACCGCGCGTCTGAAAGCGGTCAACGGTTCACGTCTCTGCGATCACAAGCACACCCCGGCATGACACTGCCACCACCATGTCTTACAGTGGGGGGGTGTTCATGTGCAAAGTTAGCTTTGCACGTAAGCTAAGAGGTTCAGTTTTGGCTCCTTCTTCCACGAGATTTCAAATAACAGTTTCAACAACCGTTCTATGAGTACGAGCCCTTTTGGCAAGGCGCCGTCTACACGTATTATCGCGCATTGCCATTTGTGTCAAAAGCGGCAGCAAGTTTTTTGGGGAAAGTTCAAAGCAAAGACAAAAGAAGCAAGTCAAAGTTAAAGACAGCTTGTGGGTGGAGGCTGGAAGGTTGCGGCGCGAAACCAGCACACATCACGTTCGAACAAAAAGGGAACGCGTCGACGAGACGACGGCTCCTGTAAGGAGATAAAATGGAATAAATCATCAGAGGTGATCCCTCTGCGGCCACGCGTCTCAGACGCAGAAGGATGCGCTGAGATCGCAACGCGCTTGTTTACCGCCTCGCCTTGACAAACAGACGTTTTTTTTTTTTTTACTGTTTGATTAGTCAGTCTTCCTCTGAAGCTCGTATTCCGCTGTGGCTCCCCCTCCCAGTGACGGTGACAGGTGAAAATCTCTCGATATTCCGGGCGAAACCCCACGCCGCTGCGATTAATGCGGCTGATTACGCCCATAAAAACTTTATTCCCGCTCGACAAAGACGAGGCGACAGCCTCGGAAAACTTTTGTCGACGCTTAAGCGGCAGACAGAAAACTTCTTAAAGTTAGATGCCAGGGGACGTCATGAAAAGAAATAAATGAATAAAACAAACAAACAAAAAAAAAAACGAAACTTTTTTGTAGAACTTACTCATTGAAGACCAGGTCGGGAGCGAAGTAGAGCATGGAGCAGTTGGTGAGCGTGTAGGACCTCCAGCCCAAAGCGAACACCATCACCCCCATCCACGACAGCTGAATCACTGACATCTGATCGTCCACATGCAGGTCACGGAAACCTGATCAGACAATAAAAAGATGATTAAAAAAAATAATAATGTTCTGCTCAAAACTAAGTGGAACGCTATTCTATTAATAATACCCTATTTGGTTCAGTTAAATGAACATGGAGCCTGATAACAGCAGGGCTTCCACAGGAGACAGTGCTGCCTGTGTTCAGTTCTCCATCTACATGAGCGGCAACACATCTCCCTCTAGTGGTTAATACCTGAACAGCCTGCTTTGCTCTGCGCCAGCCTGCGCTGGTGTTAAAGGGATAGCTCAGGTTCCTGACTTTTGAAGTGAGGTTCTTTTCAAAGGTTACAGGCAGCTGAAATTTTACCTGCAGTTACGGTATCTTTAAGCAGTTTAAATCCAGATTAGTCGGACCCGGAGGCTCAAATCTGAGAGGGGGGACGAGAGCAAAGCGGACTTCCAATGTGCCGAAGCCACTCCGGTTCCAAAAAAAGGTCGCAGTGGTTTGAGTGAACCCCTGTTTTACGACCCTTTTAAAAGCGTCGCCAGGCGTGCGCTGGAAGAAGCCGAGGATCATGTATTTGGGGAAATGGCGGCGGGAGGCAAGTGATCCTTCAGAGTGAAACACGTCCTGAGAATAGAACATATCCCAGTCCGAGTACTTCAGATATAAAAGCAACAATGTATAAAAGGTCAAAAAACATTGTAGTGGTGTGAGTCAGTAGATTTCATGGATGGGCGGAGCCAGAGGGAATTGTTTTTTTTGCAGCCTGCTGGATATGTTTGTGACCTGCTGTGCTGCAGTTACGCAGGCGGCGCGGTGCCTGGCATGGCGGCAGAGCTGGCATGCCAGGCAGCAGACCTGTTTGGTGGGTCCTGCAGGGAGGTCTCCGGCTTTGGAGCGGCCTTCCTCACAGTCGGGTCGTCTATCTGCACTACAAGTACGTGTCAAGCACCCCAGCGGGAACGGCCAGATGTTATTAGGCGGGAGCTGCTTTTTCGGCACGCAGCATTTCAGAGCGGGATTCTTTCAGCGGGTTCTGGTGCTAAGGGGTTAGTGGCCAGCGATGCCATTTTGTTGTTCTTACGCGAAGAGGAGACTAAATGTTTCAACAAGGAAGAACCCGTCCAGACGACCTATCCAATCTTTGTTTTTGTGCTGCTGAGCAGTTTTTATGAGACGGTTACTCGGATGGGAAATGCTTTACGTGTTCCATCCTCGGTTCACGTTCCACTCTGGCGCACTGCCTCCCCACCTCCACTTCTCGTATAAAAGATCTCCGGTTTGCTGTGCATGTGATTGCGCAAATCAAGTGAAAGAACTGCTTTATCGTCGTTTTATTACAAACTTAAAAAAAAAAATCTAATCCTGAATGAGCCCTATAGGGGCCATGCACAGAGCCAAAGGGTACTGCTTGCTTCTCACGGCTGCGTTTTGACACATTTCAATATCGCTACAATCTAGTGTGAGTCACACAGGTATGCTCGACTTTTGAGATGGCGCGGCGCAGATTTAACCACACGTAGCCGCCGTTGGTATTTGCAGCTCAGAGCGCTTCCAGGAACAACGTCTGCTCCTCCTCACCGCGGTTCGTCCCTGGCTTACCTGGTATGGCCTTGGCCCAACGCACCACGGTAACCAGCTGTCGCTCCCCGAGCTCGTTGAGGCTGGTGAGCAAGGAGGCGGGGCTGTCGGGCTGGGCGGGGTCGTGCCCGGCGTTGACCACGGTGGGCTCGATGGACTGCAGGATGGTGAGCAGGGAGAGGCAGGAGCGCATCGTTGGGGGGATCCCCGAAAATTGAGGCCCTGCAGAAGTTAACACAGAAATCAGGAGTAGCAGTGTGCATATATATATATATATATATATATATATATATATATATATATATATATATATATGGTCAGACTCTTTGGAAATGTCTTTGATTTTTGAGCTTGTGAGCCACTAATCCTCCCCACCTTGAGCCCTGGCAGCAGCGCTTCCCGGCTCCAAGACAACGTCGTGCCGCCCTTCCCTTTCTCCATGCCCCCAGGCAGCAGGCTGCTGCTCCTCCTCTCCGCTCCTCGTCTGTCCGGCTCCCTTCAGCCTTCGGCCTGTGATCGCGCAGCGGCAACACAGGCAGGGAGGAGGACAAATGGTTAAAACGGGACGCTCCGGTTCAATTAAAAACTCGCTCTAATTTGGCCAGACGTCCCGACACAGAAAACAGCAGCGCGCGATTACAGCAAAATTGCGCCGGTCTGTGGAAGGCATGACGTTTTGGCCACGCTGAACCCTTCTTTATCCAAACGCATAATGAACACAGCAGCTTACAAAACCGTTCAGACTCCCAAAACTTCTATTTTGTCCACCTCTAATGTGTTTTAATGTTGTTGTTTCTATATATACATCATACCAACACAGTAAGGCCCAACTGTGAAGTGGAAGTCAGATCACTACTGTTCTTCAACATGTTTTGCGAATAAAAATCGGACAGGTATTACATGCATTTCTTTTCGGCCCCCTTTACTCTGATAGCCCTTAATAAAATCCAGAGCAATCGATTTTTCTTCACCTAATTAGTAAACAGAGGCCATCTTTGTATAATGCAATCACGACACAAATCCAGCTGTTCTCTGAAGCCCCCCAGAGGTATGCCGGAAGCATCATGAAGATGAGTGAAGACGACGGACAGGTCAGGGAGAGGTTTAAAACAGGGTTAGGTTATAAAACAGTAACCCTGGAGCACAGTTTAAACCGTGGGCAGCGATTATAAAGAGTGTGGCACGGCTCCGGACCTTTAGAAAATGAATCAGAGAAGCAGCAAAGGGACCTGCAGTAACTGTGGAGGGGCTGCTGAGATTCACGGCTCAGTTGGAAGAAAGTCTTAGCATTATTTCCTAATGTTCTTAACAAGTTTAACCTTCGTAGAATGAGAAGAAGAAGACCAACCCCAAACACGTCATTTTTAATCTGGGAAGCATGGTGGAGGAGGCATCATGCTTTGGGAGTGCTTTTCAACCATGGGGACAGAAAAGCCGCGTCAGAGGCGCGGAGAAGATGGGTGGAGCTGAACGTAGGCCAGTCCCTGTTGGAGGCCGCTAAAGACCTGAGTAAGAAGTGTTAGAAATGATCAGAGGCCTGAGCGAAGTCCATTTAAGAATCAGTTGGGAAACTTGAGCTTGAGCTGTTCTACCAAGGGGAAATGGAGACGTTTTCCCTCAAAAGGGGTAAACCTGGTAGTGACTCACAGCCGTGGCAGAAGCAAAAGTTGGTGTGTCGCAAACACACACACCACACTTTTCAGATTGCCAGTTGTAAAACATTTGACAACCCCATAGCATTCTCCTCCCACTTCACTGTTACGCGCAGGTCCATCACGTAAGACTCGGAGCACATTACTCCGAAGGCTGTTGTTGTAGCGACGGGGTATGAACACTTTGGCAAGGCACGGCCCCTTTCTCCTCTTTAGGTATCCATGGCCCATAGCTTTGTACCTTTCAAGCTCATTCCGGACATGAAGCACCTCTTTAGCCGACACGAGGCGCAGTTTTTCCTCCTCAGCTTGTCGATGGTGCAGTCGTTCCGGCTGGCGCACAGGTGGTTCTGCTTTCCTGGAGACATACAACAAAGTCCGCATTGCCACGGCCTCTATTCATAGCAACGCCACGTGGGTGTTTACTGATAACAAACCGCTTGGCCTCATAATGTCAGGTCACTGTGCCCTGAGGGCAGCAGAGAGTAAGTGGGTGTAAGAAATTAAATCAGGGGATGCATACTGTAATTTTTATGTGCACTCAGGGATGCTTGAGTGAATGTGTGTGTGTGTGTGTGTGTGTGTGTGTGTGTGTGTTCGTCACTCCCACCTGCGGCGGCCCTCTTGAAGAACACTTTGCAGCTGCCGCAGGTGACCGCTCCGTAGTGACAGCCTGAAGCGTCGTCGCCGCACACCTGACACACTCTCCTGTCTGACAGGAAGACGCCGGGGAAAAAATCCTCGTGCCTGGAAGTGCACACAGACACAAGCTCGGTAGGGGTTATGAAGCCGAAGCGTGATTTGAGAGCGTCACGGTTTCAAAATTGCTAAAAGCCTTCATTCATGGCGTCGCCCCGGTTTAAAGACATTAAAATAAGAGGCCAAAGAAATTGGCGGTGAGATACGTCTCCAGCTCAGCGGCAACGCGGCGCTCCCACCCGCCGCAACATCTGCTGCACACTGCGGGTCGGCCGGCTGAAAGAATGCTTCGTTCAAACAAAAGATACATTTTGGTGCAAAGATTCAAAAAAGCGATGCTAACGAACCAGCTAATACGTGAGTGTTCCTCTAAAAAAGATCTTTATGGCAAAAAGATATATTAATCGGCACAAAAAGCACTTAAAAGCTGCAGCTAGGTTTAATGTGTGTGTGTGTTTATATTTTTTTATGAAGTCTGTGTATCTAAATAAAAATCAAAAATGTAACATAGAACATTATTAGAACTAATATGACATATTAGTTCATCAGCAGTAGAAACACTTATGTTCTGTTTTTAATAAAGTAATTTGATCATGCTATCAACGGTGGTTCTAGCATGAAGCTGCCCTGGACCAATTTACAAAACACAATATTGGGTTCACAAGGAGTAGATGATTTTTTTTTTTTTGCTATTTCCCAAACAGAAAGGTTTCATAAATCTCAAACTCAGTTACAGAACCTCTGTTCAGCTTTTTTTTAATATAAACTATAGCTAATTAAAAAGTCTCACAGTCCAGATTTAACTTTTTGCTGAATAGGAATCCTGATAAGAGTACGCCCATATTCGTAACAGTGCTTACAATGACTGGCCGTAACAAACGGAGGGGGCACTCAAGCCAACACCCCCCCCCCCCCCCCTCCCCGTCATGGCGCCCTGGGTGGTGAGCAGTATCACTCAGATCAAAACCTGCCACTAGTTAGGCATTGTTCCTCCAATACAGGCTCAACAAACTAATGAATAAAATCTCAGAATGCAGATGATTAATAAATTAATAAACTCAGTTTCTTTTATTGTAAATTTACTTAAAAATGGCTTAGGCTTGAATCTTGAGGAGAACCGATGAGAAGATGGGAGGGATTCTGAACTTGAGCTGACCAAATGATCGTCTGGAGCTCAGAGCAGGAATCATAAAGCAGATACCAACTCAATTAGCCAGCGGAGGTGTACAGCCTATATTATCATTTTACCTACCAGGTCTCACAATCTCTTCCATATTCAAAAGGACAATAAGGAACAAGATTTATTTATTTTTACCACTCACTAACACAAAGGCACCCAGGGTGACAGGCCATATCGCCCATAACAAAACCCATCAATGCATCTTATACATTTTTGGTACAAAAAATTGCATAAATAATCTAAAATTGTTTTTTTTCTTAACACAGTGATCATATCAGGAGAACCTAATACTGACCCCTGCCTTTCAGAGTATTTCAGAATCAGTTTCATTTCTTTCGGCCTCGATGTGAATGTACAGTAAAAGAATTTAAAGACAGATTAAATCGGATATATTAATAGATTAGGGTCAGCGGGAGCTTTCCTTTGTGCAGAATTAGAGCACTAACCCTTTAAATCCAATCCAATTACAACTGTGAATTTCCTCATCACAGAGCTGATGACACAAGAAGTGAATTCAGCCGAGACACAAATAAAGACTTGTGATCAAAGAATGCCACAGCTCTTGAAATCTGTAACCCGTGACTTCTAGACTCTTCCCCTCTGGACCCAGAATCAGCAACAGGTGCTGTATCTCTTGTTTATAGCCACGCTGATACATTAACTCTTTGTCTGGAAGTCGCTGCGGCTGCAGGACAAATAAGAGGAGGTCTCTGGAAAGTTTGCGGACTGGGTGAACTTTGCTTTACTCCGGCTGTATGCCGAAACACAGCTTGGCCAAGGACAAGAGGAGAGGAGCGGGCTGCTAGAGCTCAAACTGCTTCACATGTAGACATGCAGGTGGTGCCGCAGGACGGGCCGTGATTCCACAGAGAAGCAATGCCAGTCGTGGCCAGTAACGGGGCATAGTCACGTTCTTTGAATTAGCAGTCTATTGATGACATGTGGCCTTTGAAGGAAAGGGGAAATTTGGATGGAAATGTGCTGTTAGTGAGTTTCACCACCGCGCTCTAAAAGCAAAAGGCCGGGCGAGATCCCTGAGCGCGTTGCTCTTTTGTTTTCCACAACGTGCAGAAGAGATTGACTGATAGCCTGTCGGACGATTAGAAGCGGCAGGACCCAGACCCAGACCGAGGTTTTATAGAACCCTGAGCTGAAATTCATTGTAGAACCCATTTCCAGTTCATATGATAATAAAAAAAAGAGGTGGAAATAAATTGTGAAGACGAGGTTATTTCTCCGCCTCACTCGTTGGGTTTGGCACTCGCGCCTGGAGTGCAGCGTTTCAATGCAGACTCAGCAGAGTCGGGAAGGAAAGAATTATTTATCATTTAATTATTGATTAGTTTGCAATTACACAGGGCATAAAACGTGACTCCGGCACAGACACAAGGAGCAGCAGACTAGGATTAAATAATAAATCCAACTACAGACATTTCTTTTCTTTTCTTTTTTTTCAAAAATAAATGTGAACACAGGAGGTCTGACTCATCCAGCTAATTGCTGTTGGGCTAACTAGCAGCTTACACTAAAAGAACATGTCTACACATATAGACTTTATAGCACTGTGTGATTCACAGCTTTGAGGAAATACAAACCCTCAAATGTCCTAATTGTTTCTATTCTACTTTCACCAGCCATTTTGGATCCTGAGTTTGGTGTGGCTCTGAGACTCTCCGACTTTCCAAGTCGGAATTCTGACGTACTTACTGGGGCGTTCTTTACGACTAAAAATGTGTTGAATCTAAGTCCAAACACAGCACAAACAAATATTGTTTGGGACAGGTCAAGTGCTCTTGGGGTCCTCCTGGTGGCCCGAGCGCCCTAAGCAGCTGCTTACTTTGCTTATGCCTTGGGGCGGCTCTGGACAGGACCGTCCTCTTGGTCTGAAATAAATACAGCAGGAACTCAGAATGAGTGATTTACCTGAACCCGCGATCTGTGTAGTGCAGCCAAACGGAAGGTTCAGTCTTGATAGTGGAAAAAGTGCTTTGCCCTTGAGGAATCGCGTCTGGGTAACTTTCCACTTGGCCGTACGCCTGAACCGTCGCAACAGGCGCTCCACCTCTACCGCCCCGCTCGCCTCTCCTGTACCACACACAGCTGCACTCCTGCCTGGGTCCGAAAGAGGTTTGTCCGCAGTATTTACACAAGAAACTGGGTCCATCGTACGCGCCTCTGCGCGGCTCGGGGCGCTCGCTGTACGCGCGCTCGGTTGCGCACCACGCGCCTTGGGTCTCTCTGTACAGGTTCGCCTCGGCAGAGTAGGCAGAGTATGGTTTCAAAGGTCCGACCTCAGTCCGTTGAGGGGTCGTGGGAACCTCCGCTATCGAGTTCATGAACATGCTGGAGTCCTTGCAAACGAATCTGGAGATCACCGAGCCGCGCGTCATTGACTGCGCACTGTCCATTTCCCCCGAGCTGAACTGATCCACGCAGCTCACCTGCCGCAAGCCGTGGCACATCTCCCCAAACTCGTCCACTTCGAGGCTCCTGCCGTCTCGGACGAGCCTGCTCCCCTCCGAGCTCGCCCTTCCAGCCGTGCCCGACTCCGGCGCCCCGCGGGAGCCGTTTCCGCCGGCGGGGTCGCAGTCCGCGAAGGCGCTGCCGGGGCACTGGCTCATACCGCCGAGCGGAGACGACAGCGAGTCCAACCCCAGAGACACCGAGACGGCTTTGCTGAGCTCCAGGCTTGGACACGCGAAGGCGTCGGTGGTCTCCAAGCGATCCCTCTCGGTCATCCTCAGGGAGTTCGCCGTTCCGTCTCGGTCGGGCAGGCAGGAGCGAAAGGCCATGTTCGGCTCTCGTCCTTGGAGTTAACGCAGAGTGAGCAAACAAACCACTTTTTCTTCTCTCCCCGGCTTGAAAACGCCTACTCAGTGAGACTCCACTCTTGCGTCCTAGCGGATGGGGAATTCAGATCAGCCAACGACGTTGCTGAAGGGAAGGGACGTCCCGCCGATCTGATCTGCGAATGAAGCGCTGCAGAACTTTCTCTTCCCCCCCTCCCCTGCCTTTCTTTCTTACAAAGAAACCATTTTCAAAATTGACACTTCGGGTTAAGGCTGTTTGCGCGCTACTAAAATTAACCTCGAGTGTAACAGATAGAGACAGCAGTGGGAGGACTTTGAACTTTGATTGGCTACTCTGTCCGAGCTGCAAAGTGAACAATAAACTCCACGGAGCAAGCGAGAACTCCCTCACCCTGATGTTCGGGTCCGAAAAGTAAATAGATCTCGCGAGAACAGCTCCTATTAGGTAGTAAATCAATTTAATGTCACTGTCCAGACTCAACAGCAACACTGCAGCAGTCATATTTCAGTTACACAATCTCTTCCCGCCCCCCTTTGCCATCGTTTTAAATAACAACTGCCTGTTGAATGTGGACAAATTGATTTTTCTTTCTAACATTCACAATTAAGAACATCTGTGATCACGATGAATTGAAAAAAAAAAGTATTCGTTGAACTTTTTAGCAGCAATTTTAATGGTATTTTACACGACAGAGATCCAGAGTAGTAGCAGCAGTAAAAATGTTGGCTTGTTGTTCAAAGCTTGTCCTTAAAAAAAAGTACGGGGGAAAGTTTGTGTTTGTATTATAGGACCACAGGACAACAACCCCGAATACGCAGCCAGAGCTACAATGGAGGGATTGAAATTGTAGCGTAGTCAATGGCTTGCAAAGGTGTGCATATACCCTATTTATATTGTCACAGTACAACCACAGACATGATGAATATATTTTATTGGACTTATGTGAACAACCAACACAGAGTGGTATACAATTGTGAAGTGGAAATCAAATTATACACAGCTTACTTTTTTATTTTACAAATAAAAAACCTGAAAAGTTCGGTGTGCAAAAGTATTCAGCCCCCCTTTTCCCTGAATGCAACCAACTGCCTTCAGAAGCTGCCTGATGACCGCCAGCGAATGACCAGAATCCACCTGTGTGTCATCTGATCTCAGTACAAATACAGCTGCCCTGTGACAGCCTCAGAGGTTGGTCAAGAGAGTATTGGAGCGCAAACAGCACGGTGAAGTCCAAGGAACACACCCGACAGGTCAAGGATAAAGTAGTGGAGACGTTTAAAGCAGGCTCAGGCTATAAAAATATTCCCCAAGCTTTGAGCATCTCACGGAGCACTGTTCAATCCATCATCCGGAAATGGAAAGAGAATGGTACAACTGTAAACCTACCAAGACGAGGCCGTCCACCTGGACTTATGGGCCGAACAAGGAGAGCCCTGATCAGAGATGCAGCCAAGAGGCCCATGGTGACTCTGGGTGAACTGCAGAGATCCACCGCTCAGGTGGGGGGGATTTGTCCACAGGACAATTATTAGGAGAACTAACACTGTACATCTCTCTGAACAGAGCATCCTCACTGTCAATATGGTGGTGGCAGCATCACGCCCCGGGGGTGCTTCTCTTCAGCAGGGACAGGGAAGATGGTCAGAGTTGAAGGGAAGATGGATGGAGCCAAATAACAGGGTAATCTTGGAAGAAAACCTGTTGGAGTCAGCAAAAGACTTGAGACTGGGCCAGAGGTTCACCTTCCAGCAGGACAACGACCCAAAACGTAAAGCCAGGAGTACAATGGAAATGTTTAAAACAAAACATATTCATGTGATAGAATGGCCCAGTCAAAGTCCAGACCTGAACCCAATCGAGAATCTGTGGCAAGATCTAAGAAACGGCTGTTCACAAACGCTCTCCAACTAACCTAACTGTGCTTGAGCTGAAGAAGCATGGGCAAAAATTTCAGCCACTAGAGAAATACCCTAAAAGACTTGCAGCTGGAATTGCAGCAAAAGGAGTTTCCACAAAAGTATTGACTCAGGGGACTGAATACTTTTGCACAATGCCCTTTTTTGTTTTTTTATATGTAAAAAACAAAAACAAAAGAAATAAATCATGCATAATTGTCTTCCTACTTCACAATTGTATACCGCTTTGTGTTGGTCTTTCACATAAAATTCCAGTAAAATATATTTATGATTGTAATGCGACAATATGTGGAAAGGTTCAAGGCGTATGAATACTTTCACAAGCCACTGGATACTGAAGCTTGTGTTGATACTGTGACAAACCACCGAGCTAAACTGTTTTATTAATTAGGGGACTTCAGAAGGCAGTCGACTGGATTTTATTTGGGGGTTCAAGAGTAAAGGGGGCTTAATACAAATTTATTCATGCAAAAGCTTTAAAAAAACGACACCATTCAGTCACTTGCAGCTAAGCTTCATGGAATATATAATGAACTATATCCAGGCTGTGCTTTATTCTCTTTATTTTCCAATTATGACAAGTTTACAAGAGTGAACAATTCACCGATGGTTAAAACAGTTATTTATGGTAATCCAAGCAAATCTCGCCTAATAACATACCTTTGCATTTTGATTCATTAAGGAAAGAAAGAGCCGACGGAACTGCTTGATTTGTTAAAAAACAAAAAAAACAAAAAACCCATTTTTGGAAGACTGGGTAATAAAACTGTAAGCGCACTGATGGGGAGATGATGATGGGAATTCAGTGTGTCGTGCTCATGACTGGCAAAAGTGATAATTGGTGACATTGTGCCTCATTAGGCACATTGAAGGTGATGCTCAGTCATTCACATGGAAGCAGAACAGAAAACAGAGTAGAGCTACTCGCTCCTGTGCATTTTTATTCTCCAAGACAAACAGCGGTTCATTTGGAATAAGTGCAACTGGCCTCGAACGCCAGCGCTTTCAGTCAGTCCACACGGGGAGAAGTTTCCCGAACGGTCGCTTTGAAACTGCAGCTGTGTGTAAGCAGACTGTCCGGGGCGTCGGTTGAAAGAGGACAAACATGCAAGTTTCCAACTCCGGCCGGAAGCTGAGGATGTGCCGTCTTATTTCAAGCAGAGATGGCATAAATGATTTTGGTTGCATCGGGACATTTTCTTTTTTTCTCGGACAATAATCAGCTTCTACTCGTCTAAATTTTCCAATTCACCCTCGGCGCCGTCGCTGCTTCGAGCCCGACTGTCTCACATGGACTCAAACTCGTCGATGCGCTGCTTCGTGTTGCCCTGGCGAATCTGACGCAGGGTCTTGTATTTGTCACGGCCCGCCCTCACGTTCTCGGCGTGGATCAGGTCATTGGGGGTCTTCTTGCTCTCGTCCACGGCTCTGGCCAGCTCGGTGCTCAGGAACTGAAAGAGAACAGAGGAGAATAGAAACCTTTTGCCTCGGTCTGGGAGACTAATCAGCACCCCCCCCCCCCCCTCCCACACTCTCCCGGTTCCATCTAAAAAAAAAAAAAAAAAAAAAACCCACAACAACAGACAAACCCTGGACTGGCGTCATTGATTCAGGCTATTTTTCGGTCCAGTCCGGCCTAAAACACGATGCGCTGTTCGGATGGCAGACAAGATCCGCACCTTGATTGAAACCATAACAATCATGATGTACCACGGGTGCAACGGCGTTTAATTATGTAAAGTGCACTTAGTTCTGGCGAGGCACAATTTGAAAGAGCGATTACGCTGCCATGTTTACACCAAGAGTCAAAACCTATAAAAAAAAAAAAAAAAACAGGTAGGAGAGGGCAAACCAAACTATCTACAAAATAACAAATGTGCTTTTCACAGTACAAACCTAGTGACTCAAAACAGGAAAGAAAGCACTAGTCGAGGGGGCAAAAGTACGACAACGGCCTCTGATGCGCAGTCACAGTCTCCTGAAAATACTCAGCATCGTTTCTTCTATTTTCTGAGGTTGACCGTTATGTTCAGTTGTGATTTTTTGTATGCTGGGACAAATACTGATGCTTGTCAGGGAAAAGCTGCTGGATCAACAAACGGTGCTTGTGCAAAAGAACTGTGTGACACACTTAGAAACTTTGGTTTAAGTCAACACGTTAAACAGCCAACACACAAACAGGGACATATTTTAGACTTAATCATCACTAAAGGTCTAAACATTTCACAGGTCAATGTAACTGATGTTGCCCTATCTGATCACTTTTCTGTTACCTTTGAATGCATCATTTCCAGTGACTCATTTAGCCAAAGGGACATCGTAAGAAAACGCACCTTTAAGGAGAATGCCGCGGAAACTTTTATTCAAGCTTACTCTGCAACTTCAACCTTGGGCTGCAACTCAGTAGATGAGCTAGTAGATAACTTTCATTCTAAAGTCTCAGACATCATTAACTGCATTGCTCCAGTCAAAGTGAAGTTTTTTTCGGGGAAGAAAAAATCTCCTTGGAGAAATGCTCCAGCAGTTAGAGGTGAAAAAAGGGAATGTCGGAAAGCTGAACGCAGGTGGAGAAAGACTAGACTCCAGGTTCACTACGACATCTATAAAGAGAGACTTTACAGATATAACTTACAACTGAAAAATGCAAGAGAATCTTTCTTCTCTGAGATCATTAAGAAAAACATTAATAATGCTCGTGTCTTATTTTCCACAGTCGACAGGTTAACAAATCCTCCTGTGTCCGTGGCTTCCGAACTCCACTCCACCAGGGCCTGCAATGAATTTGCTAACTTCTTTACTGAGAAAATCCTAAAAATTAGAGGATCACTTTGTACTTCCATATCAACACCAGAACCAATGCTGTATTCAGCTGGAACTACTTTTGACAAAATGTCCCATTTCAGCCAAATAAACCACAAAAGCTTAGAGCAGATCATTCAGCAGCTAAGTTCCTCCTCCAGCTGCCTTGATGTTCTACCCACAGCTTTATTTAAAAAAGTTTTACCTGGCATAGCGTCTGATTTGACTCAGATAATAAACACGTCCCTTCTGTCAGGTGTTTTCCCCCAGTCCCTAAAAACAGCAAATATCAAACCACTGCTGAAAAAGAACAATTTAGACAAACTTCTACTCCAGAACTACAGGCCCATCTCAAACCTACCCTTTATCAGTAAGATTATTGAAAAAGCTGTATTTCAACAATTAAACACCTTCTTAACAACGACCAGCCTTAACCCGTTTTCCAGTCTGGTTTCCGTGCTCACCACAGTACAGAGACCGCCCATCAAGGTGTTTAATGACATCCATATAAATACAGACTGTGGAAGAACCACCGTGCTGGTACTATTGGACCTCAGTGCAGCATTTGATACTGTCGATCACTCCATTCTGTTAGAACGTCTGGAAAACTGGGTCGGCCTCTGTGGTACAGCTCTCCACTGGTTTAAATCCTACTTAAAGGACAGGGACTTTTTTGTATCAGTAGGTAACTTTACATCCCAGACGACAAAAATCACATGTGGGGTTTCCCAAGGGTCCATCCTGGGGTACCCCTCCTCTTCAATATCTACATGCTCCCTCTAGCCCAGATAATAAAAAATAACAACATCAGCTACCATAACTATTGCAGACGACACACGCTCTACATCACCATGTCACCAGGTGACTATGGACCAGTTCAGGCACTGAATAAATGCCTAGAAGAAATCAATACGTGGATGTGCCAAAATTTTCTTCAGTTGAACAAAAACAAAAAGACTAGAGTAATAATCTTTGGACCAATAGAGGAGAGATCAAAAAGTTAGCACACAGCTCAGTCACTTCAACTAAAAACCACCAATCAGGCCCGAAACCTGGGTGTAGTGATGGGACTCAGACCTGAACCTCCAAAGCATCTAAAGACAATTACAAGGTCAGCTTTTTATCACCTGAGGAACATTTCCAGGATTAAAGAACTGATGTCTCAGCAGGATCTGGAAAAACTAATCCATGCGTTTATTTTTAGTAGAATTGATGACTGCAACGGTGTTTTACAGGTCTGCCTAAAAAGTGGTCAGACAGCTGCAGCTGATCCAGAATGCGCTGCCCGCCGTCCTCACTAAGACTAAGAAAGTAGGAGCACATCACCCCAGTTCTAAAGTCCTTACACTGGCTCCCTGTATCTCAGAGAATAGACTTTAAAACTACTTCTGTTAGTCTATAAATCTCTCGTCCTGAATAGCTTAGCACCTAAACATCACAGACTTGTATCATGGGTATCAACCCTCCAGAGAATCATTAAGGGTATTCTTGGCTCCAGCCTACTCTGCTTACCTAGAACCAGAACCACCGAACACGGAGAAGCAGCATTCAGTTCCTAGCTCCACTATTCTCCAGAACAAACTTCCAGAAACTTGTAAAAGTGCAGAAAGCCTGAGTCCCTTTAAATCGAGATTAAAAACACATTTGTTTAAAAGTGCCTCTTGAATGTTCAAGTTAAAGTTTTACTTGTTTTCAAATGTTCTTTTGTTTCTTATACTATCCCTATTGCTTTATTCTGTTTTATTCATATATTTTAATCAGGTATAAGCACAGTTTGCATTGTCTCTGTATGAATGTGCTATATATATTAAATTTGCCTTGCCTTGCTTTGCCTTGTTCTAAAAGTATCCAAACACCTTGGAACTTTTTTTCACATTTAGTCCTAAACTTTAACGTACTTTGTTGGAATTTTTATGTGAATAATTGACACAAAGAAGAACATAACTGTAAATGAGTCAGGACTTTGCTCAACCCCCTATTATTTGCCATTACAGCTCCGTGTCCTAGTGCAGCTCTCTACCAGTTTTACACATCCAGAGATGGACTTTTTGCTATTTCTCCTTTGCAAAATGGCGACAATGGCTTTCTTTTCGCCACTCCTCAACAAAAGGGTAGATTCATAAAGCAGGCAACTAATAGTTCCCTGTGAACGGATTCAGCCTCATGACCTGTGGAGCTCTGCAGCTCCTCCTGCTTCTCTGATCAACGCTCTCCTTGCTCCCCGTGTCG
>NW_023396940.1:0-87916 GCF_011125445.2 Fundulus heteroclitus | reverse complement strand
CTACTTCATGGACTTCGCCTACCACGGGTCTGTTTGGCATATATATATATATATCTATATATATGTATATATGTATATATGTAGTGTATATAATATGTGTATATATATATATGTTATATCTATATATATATATTGTGGATATATATATATATATAATATATAATATATATATATATATATATATATATATATATATATATATTATATATATATATATATATGTATATGTATGTTTTTGTAATATAGTGATAACAAAAAATTATTAAATGTATGAGTGGCTGTGTTTTTGCAGCATACATAAATTCTGTTCAGAATATTCATTACTTTTAACCACACTAAGAACATTTAACTGCACTGAACCATTTGTTATAACAGCTATAGCTTTAAAGTTTCAGAAAAAAAAAAAACGTGAAAATTAGTTCAATATCAGCAAGTATAGTTGACTTAATTTGATTCTGCACCTGGTTAACACATTACACTGAGCTGAGTTCTCGACCGCCCCAAGATGGCGCCCCTAAATCTCGTCCGTGCCTATAGGCGAGAGCGGTCGATGCGGGGTCTACTCTTTATATATGTCTATGGGGTGTTCCCCTCAGCCCCCGCGCTTCTCTTATGATTATCCGGCTTCTCCCTATGAAGGAAATCCACCCACAGACAATTACTGGTGAAACTACAGGCCTGCCCACTTTTTAAATGCAGCCATGAGCATTGGATTGAACATGTTTTGGACCTCGGAGGGTTAAAAACCCGGATTATATCATGGAATAGATAGGACTCTGTCTGGCAGCTTTATCTGCCCTCACGCTGCAATGTATTTATTTTGTCTGTGGAGCATCCGGGGATGGACACATGCTTGATGTACCTCCCTAGCGGTCAAGTGAGCCCTCACTTGATTTTGTTGGTCACGTAAACACTAAGGATTTACGGCAGTGACTACTTTTTCAAAATAAAAGACAAAATTTTCGCGGTGGTATCGACCAAGGTTTTTACACATTTACATCAGTTATATAGCAGTGTGCGATTTGCAAAAAAACAGAGGCGGGAGGGGGGATCATTTCAAGTGTTTTATAAATGAACATAACAACAAGGTTATATGGCCTGCATGCTTGCCGCCAGACAGCTGATCATCTTAGAAAGCGGTCTGGCTCGAGACAGCCTCCAACCTGCCCTGGGAGGGAGGGTGGAGAAATTGGCTGCTGCTGCTGCTTCTTGTCTTGTGACGCTGCCTGCAAATCTTCATCATCCACCAAAGTTCGTTTTGTAACATTACCATGGCTGTTCGCCCCGTCATCTACTCTTTACCTTTTCTGTTGATTTTTCTGGCCGAAATATGACAAAAAACTTTGTTGACGTTCATGCTGCCACACGTTCTCATTCATTACTTGGTTAGCTATCAGGTACTCTTTCAGGTAAATAGCTAGATCCAGTAGATTAGATTATTGTTTTTAAACTTGCGCCATCTACTGTCTGGACTCGGGAGTGGGTATTGGTTTACTTTAACTGCTTCGAGCAAAAAACGTATTAATACTCTTTAAAAACGGACAACAAAATTTTTATTAACAAATGTGAAGGACACAAGACATGTATTTATATTAGGGCTGTCAAATGATTCCAAATTTAATCGCGATTAATCGCATAATGTCAATAGTTAACTCAAGATTAATCGCAAATTAATAGCGTATTTTATCCTATTATTTCTGAAAGTGTAATAGCCTGTTTGAGGATTTTAATATTCAATAAATGACACTAATAAAATCCATGCTTGTACAAAAAATATTTTTATTTTGTTATTTTTCAAGCACTTTTCAGAATTGGAATGAAAACATCCTAGTGCCAAATGTTAAAACTCTGAACTATAATGGCTTAATGACTAATCATGATACCCTGATGTTTACACAATGTGTAAACAAATGTGTAAATAAATACCTGTTTTCATGCCGATATATTTTTTTGCCTGTTAAACAAAGATAGACATGGTATTACACATAAACATACAAATTAATAAAAATTGTACATTTCAATAAAGTCATAAGTTTTGTTAATTTTTTTTCACTCTCTCACACACATCTAATTCTGAGCTTTCACACCAACAACAATAATTTCTTTGAATATTTTTGTTTGCTGTTTATATCCATATTCATAGACATAGATGTGTCTGTAAACCATTCCTCTGCCTTTTAGATTAAATATGTAAAATATAGTTACGGTTTGAAGAGTCTTTTTATTACGACAGAAGTCTACAATGCAAACACCACATTATCAGATAAAAGAACCAGGGGGAGGCCGAGAACAGGTCAACACCCGACAGAATACCCGACATCTGGGGTGTTCTACTGTCATGCTGAAGTGGAAAAATCAATTGATTATCTACAGTTTAGTTGCTGCAAGGACAGCAACTTTGTACAAATTACTTAATACTTACAGTTTTTATGTGGCTGTTATTATGAAATTCCACATCAGAATTGGCTGAAACTTATTGAGCCACATCTGATAACGTGGCAAACACCACATTATCAGATAAAAGAACCAGGGGAGGCCGAGAACAGGTCAACACCCGACAAGAATACCCGACATCTGGGTGTTCTACTATCATGCTGAAGTAACAGCATCAATTGATTATCTACTATTTAGTTGCTGTAGTGACAGCAACATTGGTCTCCTTCCCAGGGACCGAGGCTCCCTCGAAGGAGCTTTTGCTTTCGCTTCCATAGACATTATATACGTAGACGACCCATTGGACGCTGCCGGCCGCTAGGCTGACGTGCCCACAGAGCGGCCATCTTGGGTCAGACCACAGATCAGACAGCTGCTGTCAAAATGAATGGGAGGGCAGCTCAGATCTCATTTTTAATCATATGTTTACAATGCTCGTGACCTTTCAGACAGATTACACATATTTATTCAGAACCAAAACTATTTAAACTGAAGTCAAACTGGATGAAAAATGTACATGCACTTACATATTATACACACAAATTATACAAGCATAAATCTCTCTCTCTTTCTTCCAATATATATATATATATATATATATATATATATATATATATAGATATATATATATATATATATATATCTATATATATATATGTCAGGACTCAGCTGGCAGGGCCATACAGCCTGCTGCCGTCTCTGCTTTCTCCACAGGTGTTCGCAGTTGGCTGGTGGGCGGAGTAGGCGCACCTGCAGCTCGTCAGCAGCACCGGAGCTGCACTATAAGAACTGCACTCGAACAGCGGGAGGATGCCAGAGTGTTACCGTTGTGGTATGCCTACTAGCCTCGACCTCTTGCCAAAGAACTTAGCTCCCACGCTAATAATCGCCCTCTTGTGTCTCCCAGGTACCTCCCTGTTGTTCCTTGGTCCTCCCTTGAGCTCTGCTGTCCTCCTCGTGACTCCTCCTGTGATTTACCTGTTTCCTCTCGAGTCGATCCCTGCTCCCCGGACGTAAGGCTCTATCCGACGTGTCCCTGGTTCCTCCCGCTGTTCTGGATCCCTGGATTCCCCGGTGCTGCTCGGACCCCCTCGCTCCGCTCTCCAGCTGCCCGGACACCTGTGACCAACATCCAGCTGAGTCCACACTGCCATCCTCCCCGGTCAGGTTACTGCGCCTCGTGGTAAGCTTACGTCCCTTAGTTACTTTATTTAGATTTCCCCTCCGTGAACTAATCATTTCCCTTACTTCCAGATCGATCCGGTTCCCTGTTCCTGAGTTCTTGTCCGAGCCATCTCCAGCCCCGCAGATTAGCTCTGCTGCCTTGTATATTCCTCAGTCAAAATAAACTCTTTAAAATTTACCTGTTGTCACCGAGTGTGTTCTGCATGTGGGCCCGACATCTTAAGGTAAACATGACAGAAGAACACTCTGGCCAAAGCGACCCAACAGGCACACTCGGTGGGGTCGCTGGCGGCCCAGCAGGATCAGATTCAGGGATTGGAATCCACAGTTGTGGGCCTACAGGGCCAGATTCAGAGCTTAGCCGGTCAGGTAAACCGGCTTACTGCCGTGCTAAATGCTAACCAACAGTCAGCCGCTTCGGCTCCTCCTAGTTCCGCCCCCGAGCCTGTCGTGCCTCCGGTGACCACCAAACCCCCAAGCCTCCTCTCCTGCTCCGGAGAAATTCTCCGGAGACAGTGGTGACTGTGGAGGATTCTTGTTTCAATGTTCTTTAGTTTTTAATCGTTCCCCTCGGTTGTTTGCCCAAGACGAAGCGAGGATCTCTTATTTTACGGCTGCTTACGGGCCGAGCTCTTAAAGGCATACTATGCAACATTTTTCAGTTAATTAATGTGTTCCATACCGTTTTGGATGATTAAATGAGTCATTTCAGGTCGAACAAAGGTTTTCTCGGCCACCCTGGTGGTCTGTGGGGGAAATACCACACTTGCAATTGCAGGAGCCCTCGGCCCGCACCCACAGGCTCAGAAGTCTCGTGCAAGACCGCGAGAGTCGGTCTTGCTTTACGGCGAGCACTTCATGTGTTTTTGCCCTGCCATTCACTGTATGCACGCGCGAAAGCAACAAAGAACCGCGTGTTAACCTCAAATAAACATGCAAGCATATCGAGTTTTATTATTATTATTATTTTTTTTTAATGTTGGCGAGACTCGGCCGCGGCGAGGCGGCCGCCTCGATAGCGCTGCGGGAAGCCTGATGTTCATACTTTCACTGTGTCATTGTTTGTACTGCTGTTTTTTTTTACTTTTCGTTGCGTTCACCTGTCTGCTAAGCTCAAAACAACCGCGCCTGGCTTGACGGAGAAACCAGAACAGCTGAGCATCTTTATGACAGTGCACTTTTACTTTCGCCCTCTGGAGGGAGCCTCGCTGGAAAATCAACCCCGGTTGCATAATATACCTTTAAGTGGGCAGAGACATGCTTTCCCAATTGCCAACAGTTTGGCTGCACATTCAGCAAGTTTCCTGTCCGAGTTTAAAATGGATTTTGCAGCAGAAGTCGATGAAGTTCAGGATTCTCGGCGACTTTTAGCTCTCCGGCAGCGGGGTAGACGTGTTGCTGATTTTACCATCGAGTTTCGCACGGTGGCCGCTGCGGCAGGCTGGGAACAGCGCGCGTTTAAACCGTGTTTTTTCAGGCGCTGGATGAGTCCCTTACGGACGAATTAGCACGTCAGGAGGAACCCGCTACACTCAATGAGTTCATCTCCCTAGCTATCCGGTTAGATAACCGTCTCCGGGTCCGATCCAAGAACCGACCCGTGGGCCCGCTCGGCTGTCGGCCGCTCCCCCTCGAATGAAGTTTCCCCAAGCCCGCTGATTTTCCTCTCCCACCTCCGGAACCCATGCAGTTGGGCCGGGTTCGGCTAACTCCTGATGAGAAGCAGAAGCAAATGAGTTCTAGGTTATGTTTATATTGTGCCTCCGCCGCTCATTTTATTAAAGACTGCCCAGAGCGGCCAAAAGAGTAACGGTTCCTCCGTTACAGCCGACGGACCAACCTAAGTTGACGCTTTCTTCTCCTCCGCGACTTTGCTTAAGGGCTGCGATTGTCTCCACCCCGTGACACTCGTCACGGGTTTTCCGCCCTGGTGGATTCAGGGTGTGATTTATTTTATTTGACCAGGCTTTTGTCCAACGGGCTGGTTTTGAGACCGTTCCACTTACTTCACCTCTTCAGGTCTCGGCGTTAGATGGTGGGGTTCTACCCAGAATAACCCATAGAACCACACCTTTAGAGTTGGTTGTCTCTGGAAATCATAGAGAGCAGCTAGCCTTTTTTGTTTTCCCAGTTAAACACGCGCCCTTAGTTTTGGGTTTCCCCTGGCTACAGCAGCATAACCTGCATTTAAACTGGATTTAAACTGTCCCGTGTGCGCTCAAAATAAGCCGTCTAATCGGCCACCTGCAGGCCTCCTACAGCCCTTCCCAGTCCCAGAACGCCCCTGATCCCACATCGCCCTGGACTTCGTCACAGGACTCCCCTCTTCTCAAGGCATGACAGTCATCCTCACAGTTATCGACCGTTTTTCTAAGGCCTGCCACCTCATTCCCCTCAGAAAGCTTCCCTCAGCTCTCCAAACGGCACAGCTCCTGGTCAAACATGTGTTCCGCCTGCACGGAATCCCACAGGAGATCCTGTCTGACCGTGGTCCACAGTTTATATCGCGGGTGTGGAAGGAGTTTGCCGTGGCCCTGGGGGCCCGGTATACTCTAACCTCTGGTTACCACCCGCAGACCAACGGTCAGACAGAACGTTTGAACCAGGAGCTGGAGACCGCTCTCTGTTGTCTCACCTCACAGAACCCCTCAGATTGGAACAAGTACCTCCCCTGGATAGAATACGCACACAACAGTCACGTCTCCACCACAACTGGGATGTCCCCCTTCGAGATTTCCCTGGGTTATCAACCACCACTACTCCCCCGAGGATAATAGACGGATCGCCATCCCCTCAGTTAAGGATCACATCAACCGCTGCAGACACTACTGGACCCAGACCATTCATGCCCTCAAAAACACCGCTGAAATAAACCGCCGATTTGCTGACCGTAGGCGAGTCCCTGCCCCCAGTTACCAACCCGGTCAGCAAGTCTGGCTTCACGAGCAGCCTCTCGCAAACTGTCCCCACGTTTCACCGGTCCCTACGAGATCACCTCTATAGTCAGCCCCACGACTGTCCGTCCCCGCCTTCCGTCTCACTCCCGAGTCCACCCCACGTTTCACGTCTCACAGATTAAGCCTGTCAACTCCAGCCCCTTGTGCCCTTCGGCCGAACCCCCTCCATCCTCCCAGGACCATCATGGACGCCAGATCGGCGAGGTAGGGGGTTCCAGTATCTCGTCGACTGGGTTGGCCGCGGACCCGAGGATCGGTCCTGGATCCCTGGCTCATCAATCCCGGATCGATCCCTCATTGACTCCTTCCTCTCCTCCCGTCCCTCCACGTCCTCCTCTTGGTCGCCAGGTGGCGACCCTTGAGGGGGGGGGGGGGGTGTCAGGACTCAGCTGGCAGGGCCATACAGCCGGCTGCCATCTCTGCTTTCTCCACAGGTGTTCGCAGTTGGCTGGTGGGCGGAGTAGGCGCACCTGCAGCTCGTCAGCAGCACCGGAGCTGCACTATAAGAACTGCACTCGAACAGCGGGAGGATGCCAGAGTGTTACCGTTGTGGTATGCCTACTAGCCTCGACCTCTTGCCAAAGAACTTAGCTCCCACGCTAATAATCGCCCTCTGTGTCTCCCAGGTACCTCCCTGTGTTCCTTGGTCCTCCCTTGAGCTCTGCTGTCCTCCTCGTGACTCCTCCTGTGATTCACCTGTTTCCTCTCGAGTCGATCCCTGCTCCCCGGACGTAAGGCTCTATCTGACGTGTCGCTAGTTCCTCCCGCTGTTCTGGATCCCTGGATTCCCCGGTGCTGCTCGGACCCCCTCGCTCCGCTCTCCAGCTGCCCGGACACCTGTGACCAACATCCATCCTCATCGGTCAGGTTACTGCGCCTCGTGGTAAGCTTACGTCCCTTAGTTACTTTATTTAAATTTCCCCTTCGTGAACTAATCATTTCCCTTACCTCCAGATCGATCCAGTTCCCTGTTCCTGAGTTCTTGTCCGAGCCATCTCCAGCCCCGCAGATTAGCTCTGCTGCCTTGTATATTCCTCAGTCGAAATAAACTCTTTAAAATGTACCTGTCACCGAGTGTGTTCTGCATGTGGGCCCGATATCTTAAGGCAAACATGACTATATATATATATATATATATATATATATATATATATATATATATATATATATTGGACTGTGTATCCAATACTGTGTATATATATGCTATATACATTTCACAGACACCGATCTACAGACAACAGCACTTATAAGTGATATATCTACATAGGAGCAAAACTATATGTGGTAATGCGCCATGTAGGCTTGGCCACTTAAGGGACGGGGTTCTTATTGGCTGCCTGCACTCGCGGTCGGGCCATAAAAGCACCATCTTGGTTGCTGTTTCCCCTGAACAACTTCTCGCGAGGGCTTGCCCCCCGGCATTCACTTCCGCGTTTATCCGCAGCCCGCAACAGGTAAGGAGATCCCAACGTCTACAACCTAAACTGTAGAGCCGTCCGCTAATACTACTCTTTATTGTAGTACAGACCCGTGTGGAGACATGTGCGGACCGAGGAGCCACTCCACGTCTTAACGGTGAGGGATCGAGCCCGTGATTGGCTGTTAGAGTCTGTAGATGTTTAGTTGTGTATATATTCTGTTCATGGCTGCGGTGATTCCTTCCCCTGCTTCTCTCTCTGCATGGCTTGCATGTTTTAGTGCCTTGAATGGTGAGTGGCTGTTGCTGGTGCATGAACTTTTAAAATGTAATCCTAACGTTCCGCTACTATTTCTAACCTAGACGCTGCCGTTTTGTCCTGTCTGGGTGCATACAGGAATACTTTTGTGCTGATAGCGCGTACGCTAGTGCCGTTGCCGTGGTTACGCGTGGCGCTGGACAGTACGGCGTAGTGCCGTATAGGGCTTGGTCGTCATGACGTATTACTTTGTGTGGCCGCCATATTGAATGCCTCCGCGGCTCCGCCCCCGCTACTCAGACTACTGCCTATGACTACCGCATACTGTACTCCCTCTCTCAGCCGTGTTTTAATTTGATTAATTTTACCGTAACGTCATTTCAACCATGGTAAACCATTGCTGTGTTGTGGGCTGTAACAGCGCAACACATGATTGCCATGGGAAAAACATAGAAAACGGGTTAACTTTCCACCGCTTTCCTGCCTGGAGGCGCAACCACGGGAGAGACAGCATGCGCAATGGAGTTGTCGGCTCGCTTGGATCGCGGCTTTAAGACTACCGATCATAACTTTCCACAGTATCCCGATGTCAATGAGAGTGTGTTCCCTGCATTTTCATTCTGGTAAGTTAAAGATGCACGGTTTTATTTTAAAGCCTACATTGTTTCTTTCCTTCAGCCGCGACACCACATACATGCACATAAATACTAAAACGGCAGCGGGAAAAGGCTCAAATACGTGAGAAACCCGGAGGGTTTAGGGAGGGCTGGCAGTTAACGTTACTAACTAAACCTTTGAAACACATAGCAGCTCGTTAAAAGTACATTACATGTGTGAGTGGTTGTTAGCACTAACGGTTAGCATGTGCCAGAGCCCGTCTGAGCACAGCTTACCTTTGAACGAGTTACTGTGTTCCCCCTGTTTGCTGGCTTTATGATCTGCCGCTCCTGAACCCATCCATTCGTAAACTGCACATGAGACTCCAAGGATTTGTAGCTTTGGAACTGTTCTGAAGTATAGGCGCTCACACCACAAACAAAGCAGCCGAAGACGTCCGATATGCAAAACAGTGGCAACAAGTGGTCGTCGGTGCTCCATAATAATGCTGATTTTGTCAACATACCGGTCCCTGGTTTCTCTATTTAATGTGTCCCGGTAAATTTCAGATCCTTTTCGGGATTTTAACATATTTTTTCTATCTATTCTTTCTCAACTCTACTTCTACGTCTCTTCGTTCAACAACGTTATGTCAGAGGTATTTTAACGTTGCGTTGCTATCAATATGGCCGCCACGTCCCACAATGCAACGCGGATCCCGAGCCCTATTGTGTCGGCTCTGGTCGGTGCTCCTTGAACACCGTCGGTTGTTCTATTTATACAAAGACTGTTCACCCACCGTGAAGCCAAGGACTACTCACGTGGATACAGCGAGCTCTGATCGGGCGAGCGCTGTCTTTCCAGTGGACATTTACAACAGGTAACCCGTGACGGGTTACTGGGGAGAAGTGCAATATATTTTATTTGTTTTGTACTGTGCTATTGTAAGTCCATGTGTCCTGAGATTTATTCTTATTGTTTGTCTAGTTTCAGGGGCTGAGAGCCCAACCTGGTGGCGGTGGTGGTCCCTCTGGTGGTGGTAGTTGACTTTGCAGTGCACTGTAAGTGGTGGTGTTGTTTTTGTGTAGCCCCTCCTTGGTTGTCCACGTTCCAGAACGGCCTCAGTCCCCTGTTGGTGTGTGTTTTAGCCAAGTGTTTTATATTGAGAAGCAATCATTTTATTAAACTGCTGAAATAAAAGATTAATTATTTTTATTATTGGATTGTAAGTTTCAATAAACAAGTGAACTGGATCAGTGTCTGTGGCCCTTCTTATGTATCCCGCACCTATGCGCCTTAGGTTCAGTGCTTTCCACTTTATATCCCCCAGGTGCAATTCATTGGTTGATCCCTGTATGGTGATAGTGTTAGAGTACTAAGTGTACTGCTCCTGCCACATATATACAGACAAGTGAGAGCAAAGGTGCTCATAACAGCATTTAAAAATGATATAATACAAACCGCGATCTGGGGGAAAAAAAAAACTAATAACACATCTTAGAATCAAATACATTACAAAATCATAGCAAAACCAAAAATACTGTATAATATATTAGACATAAATCATGTCTATCCAGTAATTTAGGACCATTTTGTTTGTTTTTGGTGTTTAATGTACTTTTCTCTACTTCCATCCATGCTACCCATTAGCATATATTGTGTTTATGCCGGAAAAACTTTAACTGTAAAGCATGAGGATTATCTATCATAAAATCTTACTTATGGAAGGTAATTCCCCAGGATCTGGTTCCTAGTGTCCTTTTATTTCAATTGATTATCTACTATTTAGTTGCTGTAGTGACAGCAACATTGGTCAAAATGAGTTAATATATACAGATTTCAATTGGCTCATATTTTGAAATTCCACATCAGAATTGGCTGAAACTTATTGAGCCACATCTGGAGGTGTTCTACTTTCATGGTGAAGTAACAGCATCGATTGATTATCTACTATTTAGTTGCTGTTGTGACAGCAACATTGGTCAAAATTACTTAGTATATCCAGATTTCATGTGGCTCTTATTTTGAAATTCCACATCAGAATTGTCAAACTTGTTGAGCGACATCAGGAGGTTTTCTATTGTCATGCTGATGTAACACAAAACGTCCAATTCTGTAGCAACATTTACAACAAAACAGGTCAAATTGAGTCGATGTAGAGATTTTTAAATGCCTTTATTTTTAAATCTCAAATCATGTAGATGGACTTTGATGAATAACTTCTGGAGATCATCTGTCATCTGTAAGTTAAAGTAGTCAGCTGTAAAATAAATAAGTTGTTTTAGTATTTTTTGAGGCTAAAAATGTCACAAAATGTCACAAAGCATAGAAAAATATTTTATATAACTGATGTAAATATGTGTAAAAACAAGTGGTCGATACACGGCTAACATGCTGCTTTTATCTTGAAAAGTAGTCTAAGCTGTCTCTGCCGTAATCCTTAATGTTTGCGTGACCAACAAAAACAAGTGAGGGCTCACTTGACTGCAGTGAGGAAGCCGTGGTGTTGGGTCCGATCGCTGGAGACCGGCAGGGGAGTTTAGTGGAGGAAAGAACTGTGGATAAAACATCTGATCCACAAAATAGTGGTTGTGTGGTGAGTGAGGGGAGCACGGTGGTGTGTGGTGGTGGAGAAACTTGTGTGACTGGTGAGGAGGTGGATAATCAGGGTGAGATGGAGCAGGATGGTGTGTGTGGAGAGCAGGAGGGTGAGACTGGTTGTGAGGTAACTGAGTGTGAAGATCAGGGAGGGGAAGGTGAGGTGGTGGCAGGTGGAGGAGCCTGTGGTGGCTCCTGTGGAGGAGAAAGGCGAGGGGGAGCAGGAGGCTCCTATGAATTAAAAAAGACGTAGTAAGAGGAAAAATGTAGTAGCTGTTGTCCAGACCAGTAAGCAGGTCAGCAGGCTGGCCACAGAGAGAAAAGATGTGTCAGACAGCAGTGACAGTGAGGGTGAGGTGTCTCTGTCCCAAGGTAGCAGTGCAGAGGTACGTTATGCTGTAGAGTCTTTTAATAGTTTTATCCAGGAAACAAAAGGATTAAGAGGAATAAAAGTTCAAAAATATTTTCCCAGTTTAAAAATATTTTATTTCTCTGCGAGGTATTAAATCAGAAGAAAAGAAGAGTCTGGGCTTTCTGATCAGGAGGTCTTTAGACTAAAGAAAATTATGGGAAAAGTGAGAAAACAATTTTGAATATAATGATGTGCACTAGCTTCTTATTATTTTTATTGTGCGTATTTTATTGTGGTGTTGTTTTTAGCCTTTTACCCAACATGGATAATTTTAAAATAGCTTCTTTAAATGTTAATGGAGCTAGGGAGGCTGTAAAACGCACCATGATTTACGAAACAGCAAAACAGAGGAGCGTCAGTGTTTTATTTTTACAAGAAACGCACAGTGATCTTAACAATGAAGCAGACTGGCGCAAGGAATGGAAGGGGGAAGCTTTTTTTAGCCACGGCACCTCCCAGAGTTCTGGGGTGGGCCTCCTCTTTTCCTCGGCTTTCACCCCAAACTTTTTTAATGTAGAAAGTATCGTCCAGGGAAGATGTCTTTTAGTAAAAGCTCGTTTTGACCATTTTAACGTGGTTTTTAATCAATATTTATGCTCCTAATGTCGGTGCAGAGAGGAAGCATTTTTTTAGAGAAAACTGGGGAGAGGTTAGGAGATTGTGGGTCTGATAATTATGTTTTTTTAGGTGGGGATTTTAACTGTACAGAAGACGAATTGTTAGACAGAAATCCCAAAGAGTCTCACCAAGCTTCCCAACAAGCCCTGCGGCAGCTGGTCTTGTCCCACGGCCTGGTGGACTGTTTTTAGACAAAGAAAGGGTGATTTTACTTGTCTCAGGCAGTGGTGGGACCATGGAAAAGTTCAAATAAAACAACTTTGTCAGCAGCACACTCAATGTCACTCGTGACATCACCAGATCTATCAGAGATCTGGAGATGAACATAGTGGAACTAGAACATTTAAGTGAGTCCACAGGAAATCGAGAGCATATTGAAGCTCTCAAATCCAAAAGGCTAGTTTTAGCCAACCTGCTGGAGTCTAAAGTCCAAGGCGTGTTGGTCAGGTCTCGGGTTCAGAACATCAGAGATGGATGCTCCCTCCAGCTTCTTCTTCAGCTTGGAGAGGAAACGCGGGCAGAGGAAGGTGATCCATTCCTTACTATCTGACACAGGGCAGCAGGTGAACCGGGCCAGATTAGGAAGAGGGCTGTAGAATTTTACTCCTCTCTGTTTGAGAGTGAGTATAAGGAGAACGAGGGGCTGTTTGGGGAGTTCTGCAGTGGGCTGCCCCAGGTCTCTTAGGAGACCAACCTACAGCTGGAGCGCCCCCTGGGGGTACAAGAGCTCCACACAGCCCTCCTGAATATGCAGGGCCAGAAGGCCCCAGGCATCGATGGTCTCACGGTAAAGTTTTTCAAAGCCAACTGGGACATCCTGGTGAAAGACCTGCTGGAGGTCTATAATGACAGTTTGGCCACTGGTTCACTCCCGCTTTCGTGCCGCAGGGCAGTCATCACCGTCCTGCTCAAGAAAGGGAACCTGCAGGACATTAAGAACTGGCGCCCTGTGTCTCTCCTCTGCACCGACTACAAGATCCTCTCCAAAGCCTTGGCAACGCGGCTGAGAGAAGCTATGGAGCAGATCCAGACCTACTGCGTCCCCGGCAGGTCCATGGTAGATAACATCTACCTAATTCGGGATGTTTTGGAGGTCTCCAGTTCATTGGGTCTACGAACGGGCTTGATCACATTAGATCAAGAAAAGGCATTTGATCGCGTCTAACACGGCTTCCTGTGGAAAACTATGGAAAGGTTTGGGTTCGGCGCCGGTCTCATCGCCAAGATCCAGGTGATGTACAGTGGCATTGAGAGTATGCTAGAGATTAACAGTGGTCTGTGCGCTCTTTTTAGGGTGCGTAGCGGCATTCACCAAGGCTGCACTCTGTCCGGGATGCTCTTCGCACTCTTCATGGAACCCCTGCTTCAAAAGATATGTTCCAGTGTTCACGATTTGGTTTTACCTGGTTTTAATAGTGGTTTTATCTGCTTATGCTGATGATGTTGTTGTTTTTACCAGAAACCAGCAAGATGTCAATGAATTGACTGAGATAAAAAATAAGTTCTCTGTTTTATCTTCTGCGAAGGTGAACTGGGAGAAAAGTGAAGCCCTGGCAGTGGGCGAATGGCTTGAAGGGCTCCCGGTTCTCCCTCAAGGACTTTTATGGAAAAAGGATGGTTTTAAATATTTCAGTCTGTTTTTAGGCAATGAAAACACTGAGAAAAAGAACTGGGGAAATGTCGAACAGAAAATAGAAAGTAAACTGGAAAAGTGGAGATGGCTACACTCCCACATGTCGTACAGGGGAAGGGTTTTGGTTTTAAATAACCTTGTCGCATCTCAGCTGTGGCACAAACTTTCCTGCTTAGACCCACAGTCTGGTTTGTTGGCCAACATACAAGCAAAAATGGTCAACTTTTTTTGGAAGGGTTTTCATTGGGTGCCACAGTCTGTGTTGTTTTTACCCAGAGAAGAGCGGGGCCCGGGTCTTGTCCACCTGGCCGGGAGAACAGCAGCTTTTATATTACACTTTGTTCAGAAATACCTGGCAGGGTCCCCTGACTTAGTGTGGAGGGACATGGCCAGCTGGATTTTAAGACGTGTAAATAACCTGGGGCTGGATGCAGCTCTGTTTTTAACAGATTTAAATCTTTTAAAGTTAAGGGGATTGCCGAGGTTTTATCAGGGTGTTTTTAAATCATGCGCCCTGTTCAAATTAAAGCCATCCCAAACGACTAACTCTCTGCACTGGCTTTTACAGGAGCCTTTAATCTGTGGGTCCAGGCTGGACGTGTGTGATAACGCGGGACCAGGGCTGTCAGAGGCGCTGCGCCGATCCAAGATGACCATCATGAAGAGGTTGGTGGAGACTGCAGGACCGTCCCTCTCCAACGTTGAGGCAGTGGGTTCCATGATGGGGGTACGGTCTGCCAGGCTGGTGCAGCGCTTCCTGGACCTCCTGAAGGGAAGGCTGTCGGCCAAGGAGAGGAGCCTTCTCCATGTGCACTGTGAGGGACAGAGCCAACCAGACCTAACAGACTTCTTTCCTGGCCTGATCCTGGATCCTGACTTCCCGGAGTAAAGTGGACCTCTGCTCTCCAGCCTAGACCCACAGAAGATGGTTTTATTCACTATGGACCAGAAAATTGTTTATACAGTCTGCTCCAAAGTAATGACTCAAATACACCTCGAGAATCGCGCAGTCTGTCTATGGACTGATAAACTTGCTGGTAAAGTACCCCGGTGGAGGACTTTATATAAGCCTCCAATTATAAAAACAACCGGTGATCTCCAATGGAGGATTTTACATGGTGCCATCGCCACAAACTTGTTCTTATCCGTTATTAATCGGGGTGTTTTAAACAAGTGTCCTTTCTGCAGTCTGTCTGAAAATGTTTTTCATGTTTTTATGGACCGCAAAAGACTAAAGACCATTGTTAGCCTTTTAACAAATGTTTTTAGTCTTTTTTGCACTGTTTTTACAACTTCTTTATTTATTGGAGGAGTGTGCCAAAATAAAGGTTATAAGCCAAAGGTTAGACTTTTAAACTTTTTAGTCAGTGAGGCAAAAATGGCTATTTATTTGTCCCGTAGAGACAGACTGCAGGGGGGGACCTCACCTTGACGCTGTGGCTCTGTGGAAGTGCACCGTTAAAGCCAGGATTAGGCTGGAGTTTCACTTCCACAGAGCCACGCAGAACATGGAGGATTTTATGCAGTTGTGGGGTTTTAAAAAGATTTTATGTGAAGTGTCAGGGAGGAGAACTTCGATTTAACAAGCTCCTTATTTAAGTATTTTATGTAAATGACACTTGTTTTTTAACTAAATTATTTAGTTGTTTGGCCTTTTGTAAATAAAGTTTTGTTAAAAGTCAAAAGTCTTCTTCTCTTTTTTTATGGTGGTTGGCAAACAACTTAGGTGCATTGCCGCCACCTTCCAGATTGAAGTATGGATCAACCTTAATCTTATATTCTCCCCACAGAAAAAAGGTATGATGATTGCTAGAAAATGTTGATAATGAGAAAACATGGGGTTCTCACAAGTTGTGTAAAGTTGTGAAGTAATGCAATTTTAGGAAAGCTTTTTCCAGTAATGGGAAAGTTATGAAAATTTAATTTTTGTTGCACAGTTTTTCAAAAGTAATGAAAAAAAGAGTGTAAAGTTCAAAAAATATAAATTAAGCAAAATTAGTGGATATTGACACGCATACAATAGTTATTGTGTAGTGTGTATTGTCTGGTCTAAACCTGTCAGTGCCACATGTGTTGTATTGTTAAAACTAAGAATGGTCTCCTTTATGAAAACATGCTAGACTTAAAACTATTGCCAAGCAACTTGCATATGATGAGCGATGAGCGACCTTAGCAAAGTTTTCACTGCTTTAAGGCCGAGTTAGCACGTTCCACAAAAGCACTCGTAACAGGTATAACTGACAGAAGGTGAAGTATTATATAAATGTTTAGGTAGCACTTCATATTTGTTATCATGGGTTTTTCCACTGATGATGACCACTTTTTGTGCCAAGACTTCACTAGGTTTGTGGCTTTGCTACTTATGTATGTCCACAAGGACATTCATTTAGACATCAACAAAATCATTGACATATTTGCCCAGAAGCATCCCAGAAGGTTGACATTTGTAAACCCATTATCATCGTCATCATGAAGTTGAAGGTGTTCTAGAAAAGAACTATATTCTTTGTCAAGTCTTACAGTTCTATTATAGGCTTATAGCTTAACTTCACCATACATGTTCATTGGTTTAACTTACTTTAAAGTTTTTTTTTCTCAACATAGTTTATCTTGTTAAAATATATTAAAAATTCCTTTATCACTTGAACCATACCAAACTGTTCTAAAGTCCTTGGGTCTTTTTAAGTAATTTTTTTTCTTAATATAGTTTATCTGGTTAAAATATATTGTTAAAATACATGTATATTCAAAACTCCTTTGTCACTTGAACCATACCAAACAGTTCTTAAGTCCTTGGGTGTTTTTGTTTCATTTCCTGTATAAATATAATTTCTGGAAATAAAGAAAATCTTTGTTTGAATAATTGTTGATAAGGATAATTTTTTCTTCAAACTACTTTTTAACCTTGTGCATGCTTAAAAACCGAGAGCTATTCACTTAAAATCCTTTTTCAATTACAATAATGTAATCATGCTAATTTCACTTATGTTCATCCATTAAAATAATTATCAATTAAAAACCCTTAGATGAATAATTAGGGTAGTGTGAAAGAGTAAAGGTGGCATTCTTTGGTGATTTGGCCTCACATTGTCTTGACATGACCCTTGACCCCATGACCCTTAGGTGCGCACCCCCCTTAGAAAAATCCTGGATCCGCCCCTGAGTTTTAATCCCTCTTAAAATCTGTTGTGTGTTAATTTCCTCGATAAGTATCACAAGGCCCATCAGACAGACAGATAGGTACTAGGGATGCAAGTTAGCTATGAGGTAAGATCACTGTCAAAATAGACTTGTACATAAAATGACAGTCGTGTGCATATTAGTCAGAAGTTGTGCATAACAAACATTTGTAAACTCATAATAATTGAAATCGCATTCAAAAGATATACAGTTTAAATAGTTATAACTTCAATAACTAATGTATACAAATTTCAAGTTTAAATTTGTGCTTTATTCTTCATGAACACAAACAGCAGCGGCTGCTTGAGAATATGGATTTTTTCTTTGAGAATACGAATTCACAACAGTGGTCTGACGTCACGGTTTCCAAGGCTGGTTAATGGAGCACAGCGTGCGAAGATAGGAGCCGCACATGCGTTCTTCACACTGACCGTCTCAGAATGCAGAAAAATATCATATTTTTTCAGCATTAAAAAGATAATAAATACACAAAGCCCACAAGGGAAAGGTACAGGATTAAATATGAAATAAATTATTTTGTAAATAATAATAGGACATTGTGGCGGACCGCTAGAGGGCTCCACTCACACCCAGGTGATTTGAAAAATACTTTTTTGTTGGCACTTATTCTCACACTGTGTACCCTTACTCGAGTCTATTGGAGTCGAGTAAACAAGGTGATCAAACCTGGCTCCTGTGTAATCTTTCTTAGTCCTCCATGATATTATCTTAAACGGGCCGGTCTAAGGCATGAAACTCCCGGGTTGAAAATGAGTCCCACTCCAGGCCTGATTTTAAGGCGTTTAATTGGACCCCGGAGAAACATTCTTTCACTATGTCTGCACTATTGTTGTTTGTGCAGCTAAATGACAACAAGGTTTAGTCCACATCTTCAGACCCATACCAACATCTAATAATTTCCTACCATAATCTCCATTTTCTTTTAGAATTATAATAGTTGTGGATGTTTCCGCTGAGATTTAGATCATTTAAAGTTTCTTTGATGTTGCTTTGAGGCCTTTTTAGCATCACCCTAAACTGTAGCTCCTTTCTCAATTTCAACTCAGGTTTATTCAGCATTATCACTGCCAATCTGAAAAAAATAAATCTTGATGAAATGACAACAAAATATTTTAAACTTAATACCCAAGGGTGGGAAGCGTTTTAGGCTTAAATGTTTAACTTCCATGAAAATATAATATGGAGCTTAAGCGGAAATTCAATTGAAGAAACTCTATTGCCTACCTCCATCCAATCAGAGACTTATTCACCTCCGACGCTCCAATAAGCTTTGAACTGCTCCTCCACGAAGCCAATCAGCATCCTGGGTTCATCTTAAAGGAACTTCAAATCCACATCTCAGCAAACTCGGCAAACAAGCAGTGGCTGCGCAATGTCTGATTTGGACTCTGATGACTTGATTTAACCTCCATCCCCTCTCCATCATCGTAGCAAGCTCAGTCTGGCTTCCTACAATCCTCCTTCAACCTCGTCTTTATCAGAGTGTAATTCCTCCCCGGACTCTTACGGAATTCCCTGTCACATCTCAATCGGTCTGGCAGAAGACCGCGATGTTGAGTCTGTTTCTACCAGAGGTTTCTTCCCAAAGTGGAGTTTTTCCTCTCCACAGTCGCTTCATGCTTGCTCATAATGGACAGTTCAGGCAAACCTGTGTTTATCCAAGTTGGACATCTATCTTCAGGGTCCCTGAGTGAAGTACTGGTACCAGCTTACGCAGTCTACTGGATCCCACCAATTCAGCTCAAGTAGATGATCTCGCAAACCAGCCTCTATGGATTGAACCAACTTCGTCTATCTCCACTCCACCACCAGTTTCAGGCCTGGGGGTAAACATCCCTATTCTCATACACCTGCTTATGCATATTGAAGTATAATTCAGCGTGAATGTTTCCTGCCGAGGTCTGAGCGCCAAAGTCTTAAAATATTATATCAATAAATTCTTCTAATTGTCTCTTTCTGTGTGAGTATTTGAGATTAAATGATCATATTGATAAATATAACCATCTTAAATTGGAAATAATGTACAAACTTTATTGTACTCAACCATAGTTTATTTAGCAGATCCTAACAATAACAACAATAATAATAATAAAAAAAAAAATACCAGAGACAAACTGAATGGTTACACATGCAAATATAGTCATCCCTGTTGCGAAATGTGCTTTGACACTAAACAGTCCTAAACAAGTCAAAACAGCTGGACAAGGCAGAGGGTGACATGAAAAGGACATCCGAGGAGGGTCTTCACATTTAACAAAGATGGACATTAATTAGAGATAAAGCTCCTGTGCTTATGGACACTCTCAGGCCCTGTTCCTGCATGTCTGCCATCACTGTACATCAGCCCATAAATATGTAAACGCAAAAAAAAAAAAAAAAAGCAGTTAACACCTTTACAGAACAAATGTCTGGAAACTGCATCACACATCCAAGCTTGTATACAGAAAGCAAACAGTTTGTTTCATGTTTTCTAGTTAAATATTGAAGATCAGTTGTATAAAAGAAGAGTAGAAGTAGTTAAGCTATTGGTCCCTTTAGTATGAGAAATGCCACGTTGATCCAATCAAAAAGACAACATTTTCATCTCAAATGCATTTTACATAACTTAATAAAAAAGAAATATATTCCATCAGTCTGAGCTAGGAGTTTAATTGCTTAAATCCCTCAGCAGAGTTTTATCTGACAGTACAACACAGAGTCTGTGTTCCATCTCCACTCTTCGGTACAGTATCCAGTCACTCCCACATTTTGTTTTAGCAAATAGAAAATAAAAATATATATTTTTAAATATTCAGTCTGGGAAAGGATAGCTAAACGTATGCAGAGCATAGTAAAATCAGAAAATCTTCTACACAGTTAAAATAAGGCAAGGCAATGGTGGAAAAGGGCTGCCGTATACCAGGTTTCACTGGTATACAGCAGCATATCGTGTGAGCGGACATCTTAAATAAGTCAATACAAGTTAATCTGTCATTTAATCCCAGCGGTTAGATTATAAGGCAGAGTGTGGGGTCCTGTGGTACCTGGGTTTGCATACAGCCTGAAGAGCCGCTGAGCCAGAAGCCCAGAAGGGCTTTTTCACGGTCCAATTAACCTGTGGTCATCTATAGTATAAGTTTAACTATACACAAACAGCCCAACTGGAACAAACATCAGTCTAACACCATTTCAGATATTTTAAGAAAGTTTAGCTTTAAAAACACACCCCGTTAATGCTTTACTTTTGAGTTGAAATTCCAGTCACTTTAAAACCAAATCAGATTTGACGTCCCTTGTATTTCCTGTTGATTTTGGCAGCTTTATCTCAGGAAAAGCATTTGTTTAGGTAAACAAATAAACATTTTCTCTAAAGTGGACCAATCTGAAACTGAAAATAGTGTTTCTAATCATCACGTTACTGCAAGTGTGCTTTTCATTATGCATTTCATTCTAAAGTTATTCTGTGATTTTTGTCTATCAACCCTTACTAATGCCAAAAGTAAGAAACCTATAATAAAAATGTAACCAGCGTATTAAAACAAACCCCCGCTATGTCCGTAGTGATGAACTATCATGCCTGAGTGTTCTGGAGACTTTGGAGGAGCTAATTTTTCCCTTTTCCACTTATTTATTTTTTTTTTTAGAAAATCTTTAGTTTTATCTAACCATTTAGATCTAGCCAAACTTTTTAAAAAAATATCATGAAACAATTTGTTTTGTGCTGTTTAAATAAAAAAAATAAAACCAAAGCCGGATGTTAAAGGTCTAAAATTCCAGTCTGTTGAAGCGAATGCTGAAACTTGTGCCTTCAAGATTACTGGGAGAGGGGGTCCTCTTTAGTAAGAAATCAGTCTAGGGTCTATGTACAAAAAGACAGGCGTCACGATGCCAACAGCCATTCAAAACCAGCTTCTAATTCTGAAAGATATGCACATGTGCCTGCCCATGTTGCACATTTAAAATGTACCTCAATAAATGTCTGTTTGTACATCATTTTGCAACACGCACACAAAAAAAAGTTGCACATTTGTCTGAAGATCTTTGGAACTGTACCTGTGATAAAAATCCAGGGAAAAAGCTCTCAGGATAATAATTTGGACGGAATTTCTGGTTGTCTTCAAAACGAAAGGTGCTTGTTGGTCCTGTTGGAGAGGCGGCCGCTTGGATCATCCTTATTCAAAATATGAGAAGCGTCAGGCTGTAGGTGGAGTTTGGCAATGCTTCCTGAACGGTAAACCTAGACCTGGTCCCACAGTAACCCCTAATGGCTTCTTCCTCTCAAATACATCCAATAAATTAGCTTGTGAGACTTGTGCATCTATGGCAGGACACCACTAACAAAGTTTTTGGTCAGTGACTAATGGTGTGTTATACGTATAACATTTAAGATAAGAAATACTCTAAAATGATCCACATTATGGGGGACAGACGCCTGGCAGGAACATGTCACATACATTTTAAAATTCCCAATCAATGGAAATGCAGCAGAAGCTTTGCTGATGATTATGAAGGAAGCCATGTGTTAATGACTAATTTCTGAAACTACCAGCCAGCTCTAGCTTGGAACTTGGGGCGGGACCGGGGCTGGGATGGGCTCCCATTATCCAGCGAGGGGCTGGTGTAGTTGTCGTGGTTGTAGTTGTCTCGAACTGGAAGCTTTTTCCCCTGCTCTTCTTTCATAAAATGGTCTAACATGAGGAGCTTCTCCCTGTGGATCTGAAGGCTGATGTCCTTGGGGATGTCCGGGATAAGCCAGTCAACAAAATCACTCATGAGCATCACAAGGTTCTGCAGGGACAGAGACACCAGGGAGGTTAGATCAAAGAGGAGAATATTTATAGTTTGCAGAGGTGTTACACATAATGTCCTGTTCAATTAGAGTATTTTCTTGCTTAATGAAAGATTATAGTGCTTCAGTTTTTCTCTGAATATGCCTTATTATCTATTATTAATTGCATAGAATTTCTCTGTTCTGCTGTACAGTTTAACTTTAAATTGAGCATGTTGATATTTATTTTTTTTAGATTACAAAGCATAATTCTACTCATATAAAACAAAACCCTTATAGTGTACTTAAAGGCTAAGTTAAACTGTTTGTTTTAGTCCACAAATAGACAATAAAATAATTACACATTTATCACAAAGGTAAATGGCTAATTTTAAATTCAGGCATAATAAATACTTCTTTTTTAAACTATTGTTACCTATGTTTAATAGAATAGAAATATGTTTACTGTCCCACAGTGGGCAAATTTGGGTGTCACAGTGGCAAAGCAGGTAGGCCTAGACACCAGACTTACACACAAGATTAATTAATATGAAATTTAATATTTTTGTTTGTGGCCATTTTCACTACAGAGGCAGCTGCACTATATTGATGTTAAGTCTACCAGAAAGGGCTGAGTTTTTAACATTTTGATCCTAGAACATTTTAGCTGCAAATTTATCCTTGTTAAAAAAAAAAGAAAAAAGAATAGCATTATTTGCTAATTAGCATTGTTTTCCTTTACTTCTATTGGACATAAAATAAGCTTAAGTAATTATGTGAAAAATCTGCAGATTGTCAATTTTTTATTTGGTTACTCGATTAATCGTCAGAATAACCGATAGAATAATCAATTACTAAAATAATTGTTTATGACAGCCCTAAATCCAATATGGCTGTCATGCTTGGAAATGGACAGATTTGATACGGAATGCTTATTTTACGTCTGGTTTCACATGCAGGTACAGCTCTGGTTTTAGAACCACGTGGGTCAGATCTGCATTTTATTCCTGACGGGAATCCGAACAGTTGCTTAATGCCAGTTGTTCCTTCATTCTCTCTGTAAAGTTGACTTTGATAACACCTTACAACACAATTTAACTGTATTGGCACACCTCATTGAGGAAACATTTTCTCAGGATGAAATGGTTCTCTTTCTTATTTGGTCTAATTTGGAGCAATAAACTATTTTGCATTTAATCCCCCTTTATGTGTGGTAATAATTGAATTAATAACTAATAATCCTGATATTTTATAGCTTTAGGATGAAGCCATCAGAAATCTGGCATTTTATTTACAGCACCACAAAACGTTTGTCACAGTAATTTTTCGTTCCTAATTAGTTAACTATCAGTTCCTTTATACAGGTCCACAGCCCTTCAGTGGCTTTATATTTCACATGATTCCAAAGCTAGCTTTTTAAACAAACTATTTGGGCCAACAAAAAGGAACCGAAGCAAAATTAAACGAATTGCAAAAAACGATTAAGCTCAAAGGTCAGTCTGGTCAAATCTATTCACTAAACCTCTGATTAAATCACTTTGTTGTGGGACCCCTTATCACAAAGGGGTGTTATTTTAAAGTGGGAAGCTCGCTGACACACTGGAGACATTAATAAATAAGATGTGGCCATCCCAGGCTTTACAAATCAAAGAATTCTCAGCAGCTAAAGATGCTAACTGCACAGGTATAATTAGGTATAAAATGAAAGTACCAGCATCACTATAATAATAGTGTTGATATAGGTCATGTATTTAAGAAAAAACTTTAATCCAAATAACCAACTTTCCTAATTTAGCTCAGTTTCTTTGCACTGAAAAGTGTATTTTCCTTCAACACAACTCTCAGCCTGGAAACTGGGTTAATTTACTGTAACATTACGCTGCAGTAGAGCTATGAGGTCATTTATAAAGAGGACAAAATCTGTAGGCTTCTTGAGACAATAACAGTCTAAACCCTGAGGAGTTACTTATATTTGCTTACATTTAACATGAATAATAACAGTGAGAATTTTGCCTTTTTAAAATCGCATGGGCAGGCCTGCTGCATGTGTGCTGCATTGATGACGTTATTTATGTGTTGTTCCAAACCTGGAAGATGATAACAAAGGCGAGGCGGACGGCTAGGATAGCCCAGAACTCCTTTGATAGTGCATACGGAGTAATGGACCCGGGAGGCTCCCTGTAGTCCTTATACCTACACAGAAGCAAACATCTACACTTTATGATCTTTTCACCGTCTACGATTTTTAAAGCGTGATTTTAAGGTCGATATTGTCTTCTTCCTAAAAAGAAAAACGATAACAGAATCTTCACATGCCGTAGCGGATCCATCTAAAATAAGCCTTACCTGCACACATCTACAGTATAACCCAAGTGGTGTGGCTGGATAGGTGCTGTACCCGGCTCAAAGTCTTTGACTTCGAAATATGACAGCGAGTGGTTGACAAAGCCGTGCAAAGACCCATCAGGACTGTACATGTACTGATAGACGAGCCGGGGGACGAAGTCAGATGTGAAGGCAATGACGAAAGCCTGGGAAAGATAAATACTCTTCAGATAACAGCCACCATTAATCCTCCCACTGCTGTAGTGCAGAAAGAGTCTGACCCATATACATGACAGCAAAGCTTTATCCAGACTAAATTGAACATGCTGCATGGAGATAAACAGGACTTACGTTAACAATGACCGCCACCTTGCTGAGGCCCCTCAAGAGATTGTACCAGATCCCTGCAAAAAAGTCAGAGCTGTCAGCGGGCTGCAAACAGGACGAGCAGAAGAGTCCCAGCTAGATGGTGGGCGCGTCATCAGCATCAGAGCGCAGGCTGAGCACGGTATTTATTCTATTTCTACTCTTCCCACTGCTCATTATATCTGCTGTACTGAAGCAGTGTGTAGAGCAGAGTCCTATCCAGTGGCGTCTCTGGCATGATAAGTTAAGTGGGACACCAAAACTCAACACCTGTTAGCAGCAACTCATTTTTCTGTGATGCATGCAACCTGACTTTGATAATTTTTAAATTAAACAGATAAATTAGCCTGAACCAACACACTAGAAACGCCATTTTATATAAGCTAAATGTAGTTTAATTTTTATACATAAAACTACAAATAAAGGCTCACTCATAATGTTCATTTATTTAACAGAGACAATTCATATCCATACATCAATAAGTTAGAAAGGACAACCAACGCCAGATGGTTGCACACTATACGGCAGAACGCAACCATAACGCGTGAATTTGCAGAATTTTGACTGGATGCCCAACAGGTGTCTGAGAGCGTGTTGGGCATGCAACACGATTTCAGATTTTATATATCCATTATTTAAACAAACATTGGTGGCCCTATATCAAGGAGCCTCAAGAGGATTTAGCCTACTGAGTTTGTCAGCATTCTATACTTAGATATATAGACGCAAATGTTAACAGAATTTTATTGGTCTTTTTACAATATTGCGTTAAAAAAAACAATCCTGTCCTGCTGATTAATGCGAGCCAGCGCAATAGAGTGAGTTATCACTCTGTTGTGAACATAGAGCTCCACAGCAACATCTGGTGGGCCTGGCCCACCAGATGGAGAGACGCCACAGGTTCTATCTGACAACACAGGTTCCATTAATCGTGTTTTCTTATTGAGAGCCAACTCAACTAATCCTAAGAATGAATGTTGCCACAGGAAATTACAAAGCCAAATAATTTAAATTTAGAGAAAATTTATAAAGCAGAGTGAATATTAACAAATGTGGGTGGACAGACAAAACCCCACCTCTTTGATAAATGTGCTAATACACTGTTGATCAATGAGGATTCTTTTCAGAGGAAAGTCTTTTAATCGACGTTAGCTTCCGATCATCAGCTTCTAAGAGCAACTAACCCAACCCTAGAGTAACGTTTAATTTAGCAGACCTAAGCTTTGTTAAATTCCTCTGATCTGTCAAACATTTTATCTTGGAGGTAAGGAGCTGGACTGAGCTGCTGTTAAACCACCATTGTCTCCATCTTCTCAGGGCACCGATTGGCTTAGAGCAGCCTCTTCATGTTCTCTCTCATTTGGAAACCAAGTTACCATGGTGACCAATACACATTAGAAGCGAGCCCAATTTGGGACAGTGAAAATCCCAAAGTGACTTTGATGACTCTCCAGTCAGGCTTGGTACTACTGGCCTTCTGAGTCAGCAGCACATAACAGATGCCGGAGATAACCCCCTGTTGTTTTTGATCATCAGTGGCTGTTGTTAAACTTTGTTGAAACAATTAAAGAAGAAAAAACTATTTGTCATTGCAATAGGGCATTCCTCAAATTAAGTCAAATTGCTAAATTTAGATGCATGTGTCGTGGCCATCTTGTGGTTGTACAAGCAGAGCAGTAACACTTGAATAGTTTACTTGTTTGAGTGAAACAGTGAACAGATCTGTCCTGAATATCGCCTCAACAGAAATAACAACAAAACACTGCTGTGTTGTTATCTGCCAGAGGGACTCGCGATATGGTGATTGGACCATACGAAGGGAGTTTTCTTCCCATTGATTTTCCAAAACCCTGAAGGATTGCTAAGAAATGTCAGTGTTGGATACGAGCTTTTAACTGGGAGAAGATTACTGTGGAATCTGTCCAAAGTCACCTATATGTGCTCTCCACATTTCCTCTGTGGTAAGGAGCCAACACTTAAATGGCCAGACCTGATACCAGTGACTGCAGCATCCGTGCAGATAGGCAATGCTTATTTAGTTTTTTTCTCAGTGCAATAAAAACATCATCCAATCAATGAAGGACATGTATGTGAGCTTCAATATTGCATAGTCTGCTCATTATAAGCAACTTTGGGCTTGTTTCTCTCTAAAGTCACTTACAATTTTTGTGAGTTGGCGGATGCCGTTTGTTGGGTTTGTTTTTGAACGTAAAGTCTCTTCTTTGGGCTTCTCTTTTTTCCAACATAAACACCACAACAAGAGAGCGGGACTAAATCCCCTTCCCCCACGACAACTACTTTACGAGCAGGAAAAGTCCCGGTGTGTAAAAATACCATCTAAAGACATGCATTTGTGATGATTAGAAGCGGCTTGTGGTGGTTTTCTTGGTGGTCCTCCGCTTCTTTTCATGGATCAAGTCGATTGTTTCTTTAACAGTGTGTGTGTGTGTGTGTGTGTGTGTGTGTGTGTGTGTGTGTGTGTGTGTGTGTGTGTGTGTGTGTGTGTGAGATGGGATCTGAGTGTCTGATTACAGCGTTATTGTTTTAACGAGTATTTCCTGCTATGAGCCCAATAATAAATTAAAACATAGGCCTGTAATAATGTATGTATTTTTATTGGTATTAGCTGTAATTCTGTGCAGATTCTGTGGGTTTCTTCCTCGTGTTTGATCCATTGTGAGAGAGGAGAGGACTGTTCTACTTTTCTAATAACACTACTTTCAGTTCATTTTGAGGGCTCTACATTTCAACTAACGCTTAAGCTGTTCTACGTTGGGTTTTTTGATTGAAGCTGATTGAAATGAAGCTCTAGGGACGTTATTATCTTGCAAAATGATTAGTATCATCGTTGCCCTTTGTTGCCATTGTAATTTGCACTCTACTTGTCCGACCAGCCGGGTAACTGGGCAGTCTACGGGCAAATGTGACATCATTTGAGAAATGCCCCATTGTGCATTCCAACGAAATTTGTCCTCTGGATTTATCCCATCCCTTTGAGAGCACTGGGCTGACACTGGGTGGGGCCTGAGGAGCATACTGGGGCTAACCCCCAGATTCCACAACCTCCACTCCTGTACTTGTCCACTCAGTTCCGCTCAGGACCGGAACAGAGTGGGAAATAGACTTGTTCCATATTTTCACGGTGAGTGACAAAGAGTTTGTCCGCTGACATTCAGGGAAGTCACAAAGAATATAGAATTGTTGTCATTGATTCAAATAATGTATTTGCTCCATTGGACGGACATGCACACGCGAACGAAACGGTCACAGAGGATGTGGAATTTGGGGGTAAGGGTCTTGCTCAGGGACCAAAAGTCTGTGGGAGGAACCAGGAACCTTGTAGCCCCCTTCAGGACGCCATCGCCCTGCTCTCTAACCACTAGGACACCACTCGCCAATTATTGATTGTTTGATGAATATTTTAGGTAATAAACTATGTTTTGTAACAACAGAACAGCAGTAAGAAACTTCTATTCATCTGTTTTAATCCTGGGCAGCTCTCTCTAAATGTGTCCCAGGCTCTATGCATAGATGAACACTGGAACCAAAATGTATCCAGTAGATCAAATATGTGTTTACTTGATTTCTCTGATAGATTGTAGTGAACATTACAGTCAGACTACATGCTGTGATGTGAACCAATGTTTGAATCAATTGATTTCCGGTTTCACTTTGTCAGCGGATGTTTCAACAACGTACCAATGTCCTTGGCTTTGGCTGCAATTGGCCTGCGCAGCTCCGTTACAAACTTCTTGGCATCCAGGCGAATTTCAATGATGTTATTCAGAAGAGCGAAGAGTGGAGCAAGAGGGAAGGAGGCCACGAAGAGAGTCACCATGCCAAACTGGATAACTGAGGAGATTGAGGACAGGACAAATGTCAGAAACAACCACTTGAAAAATCCATCCAACACATTGAAAGGAGCTTTAAGGGAAGGTTGCTGCAAAACACAGGCATTTCAGAAGCAACAGGAGGGGAATATGAGTTCCACAAAACAGACAAATGTCCACTAGTCGAAAATCATCAAAGACAGGTTTGGAGGTATTTGAGTGAATACATATTGTGTTAATGGTATTAGAAAGTCAGAATCCTACAGGATGGTATGTATTAGAAACAAACAAAATAACTATGACCTCAGACCTCATCTGGATTATTTCACTTTAATCCATCTGAACAACACTGTGGCACAAAAAACAAAAAGGAGCAAATAACCTCGACTTTAATCCTGGGATGTCCTGTCTAGCAGTAAATATTGTACAATACTCTGGAAAAATGCATGAATGTGTGAAATGTTTAGCTGTGAGGCTGATCTTAGAATCAGATTCTGTGCATACAAGGATAGGTGCTGCCTTTTTCTGTTGGTAAGGCATGATCTGAGCCCATATACTGCACACTGTGTTGCAAGAATTATTGGGTAATTAATTTATCTGGATAACAGTGGTGTCAAAGATCTTTGTAAAAATCTCTTCATTTTACATTGTATTATCATTTTATCATCCTCCCTGACTGTAGGATGATAAAATGATGAAGTCTTCCTCCAGCTCTCAGCATCTGCTGGAAGGAGCAGTATCTTTAAGGTGTTTTGATCAAGCCTAGCATCACATTTGAGAAGATCTTAGGTAAGTGCACTAGCTGTTGTTTTTAAGTGAGGAATTTTCCAGTTTTTCGTTTGCCCTCTAGAAACATGGTGTTTGGCTAAAGGTCCATCGCTGAACAGCATCCTCCTTTCAGAACTGGCTGTGCAGTTCTGCCTGCAAGCTGACGTCCTTTACAGAAACGAAGACTTAGCAGCTTCAAAGTCATTATGCATGTAAAGCACATGCACTTCATGTTGATATTTATTTCAACTAGTTGCTGACCGAAGTAACGCAGAAGGTTTTCTGTAAGAGCGTATAGTTTTAACCATAAAGCATGACAGCTCAATGAGCCTAGAGGCAATGGACAACTTTCGGGTGGAGGCTTTGTTTATTTGGTCACACCCATTTAATGTTGAAATGCTAAGTTTACATTCCTTGTAAAATAAATAAATAATCATAAGCCTTTTGCTCGCTATCTTACATCAGGCTGAGTGTGATAAGATAGATTTTATTGATCTCACAGTGGAGAAATTCACGTGTCATATCGGCTCAATAATCTCTACACTGCGTTAGCTGAGGGTCACAGATCACCCTGCCAACCCATGTGTTGCTCCTTGGATCATTTTCTGGCGGTTGTTCAGACAGGATGGCCATCTTTCTAGTAGAGGTGTGCGATACCGGGAATTTTTAATCGATCCGATACCAAGTAATTACAGGGTATCAGCGATATCAATACGATACCAGTACTTTCGACACTTAGGCTTGATGTATCATGAAACTGTTGACCTTTCGGTGTTTTTATGATTATTATTTTATTATTACAATTGAATAATAATAATAATAATGTTATGTTCATAGTGGTTTATTTCCTAATCCACCTCATATCTTTCAATACTTATGTCATTTTGTCTATGTTGTGTGCACCTGCCTGTTGCTTTAATCCTATAAATTTACCCGTCTTGGGTTAAATAAAGGATTAGCTAATGTTATCTTATCTCAAATAACACTTTTTAATAGGATATATGTACTGGGTTCTTTCAAGGTCCTAATTACATTTTCTGTGTGGGCTCCAGTAACATATGATAGATAATATCTACTTTTAAAGTTAACATGAACTGCTGCTGAAGATGACCACTCTTATCTACCTGGATGTTCTCTGGAAGACTGAAACGCCTCAGTCAGTGACATCAGTCTGTGGGTCTGGGTCTGTTGGGGCAATTTATAGAAGTTTCGTCTCCTCTCTCCGTTTCGGTTGCTCCACGTTTTTTTGCTCATGCTTTTCACTGAATTTAATCAGCTTTTTACAAAACACACAGCTTGATTTCATTTACAGTATTAAAATAGAGCCAACGGCGCTTCTTTCCCTCTTCATGTTTTTCCGCTCCTGCAGTCTCTCTCTCTCCGAGTCTGAGCAGCAGCAGTGTGGTTATTTGTGTGTTGAGTGGAGAGAGAGCTGAGTGGGCGGGCCAGGCTGAGCATGCGTGCTGATTGGCTGGCGTCGCTGAGCCATGTGACAGTACGAGAGGGGAGGGGGCATAGACATCATATACGTAGACGCGTCGTTGGGCGCAGATTCGCACGTCAATGTCACAGCCATATTGTATGTGGCAGAAAAAAGTTAAGTTCTGTTGTAGTGAACGTGGATCAGAGAAGATGCCTCATTCATGTTCTGCATGGAAATGTATTCAGGCTGATTTCACTACTTGTATCTGCCTTCTATAAACTAAGGCTGCATCATGTTGCAAAACTGGACACACTAAAGGTGACACACGTGCAAGACCATTCTTTTTCAAGGTTTTTAGCTTGCATACAGTACAGACTATTGTATTTAGAAACAAATGTGCATATATAGGTTTTCAAGTATTATAAATAAGCCATATAAATAGCTGTGGGATTATATATATATATATATATATATATATATATATATATATATATATATATATATATATATATATATATATATATATATATATATATATATATATATATACACACATATTAAAAATTACTAATATGAGAAAAAAAGATCTAGGACAATAGAGTAAAAAAACTAAACAAAAAAAACATAAAAGTGGTAATGTTATGAGAAAAACGTCACATTATGAGAATTAAGAGGGCACATTTCCAGAATAGTCACAGTTTGCAGAATTATTTCACTCCTGGAGTTAGCAACACTCCAGGTTAGATTATTTGAATTATTTTTATTCTTTACGAGAATAAATTCAGGAGAATGAAGCTAAAGGGATACGAAAATAAACTTGTAATATTACAAAAATAAAAATATTAGTATATTCTGAGATTAAAGTTCCTCTGATACTGTTTAAGTGACTGAGTAACTGCAGATTTGCCACATTTAACATGGCGGATGCTCTGACACATCGCAGCATAGGCAGAACCCGCCCAACGACGCGTCTACGTATATGATGTCTATGGGAGGGGGAGCAGCAGAGTGCCGTGACAGAGACGGGGAGACTGGTGAATCTGCTGCAGTCAGCGTGTGCGGGAGAGAATAAAAAATAGCGATCTTGTTTAACGAATATTGTTCAATATCAATACCAGCGTTGGTATCGATATTATCAATCCTAGGATCGATCCGCCCACCTCTAATTTCTAGACTAAGCTTATCCGTACATTTAAAGATGTGCCAATGTTTGGTTCGTCAAACATAGGTTCATGCAGTTGTGGATTTATTTGTTCGCTGTATAGCCTGAAGCTGAAGAAAGTGCTTATTGGATATAAGATCACCTTCTACAGCATTATGAAGAGCAGATTACTTTGGCTAATGCATGTCTAAATGTCTTTTCAGAAATGACAGAAGTTCAAACTGTGCTGGAATACTCACTCATCTCCATGTACTCAGGGTTGATGCCCACAAAAGGACCCAGGAAATGATCTTTCTCGTAGCGCTTCAGAGTTTTGTTGAGCTCCTCCTCTTGCTTGGAGGTTAATTCTGACTTCCTTTTTCGGAGAAGTTTCTTTAGCTTCCTGAAGAAAGTCACGTTTATTTGCATAGCAATATGTTTGTGGAGATTCTCAGTCATCCAGTTCATGATCAAACCAAAAAAAGGTTTAAAAAAATAAAAAACAACTGGACTTCTACTCTGAAGCTGAAGACGTCTTCAGCTTCAGCGCAGGGGTCCATTTTTCTTAACCTTTTTTGGATTTGTATAGCACATTTCAGCAGCAAGGCGGTTTAAAGTGCTTTGCATTATGAAAACATAAAAATATCATAAACACAGTCACAGGTTGTGAGACCAGTAACAAACAAATTGTATCAAGTGAAAACATCAATACACATCAAATATGTTGGTCAGTTTTACTGTTATTGTGGGCCAAAAGAAACTCTAAACAGGTGGGTTTTCAGTCTTGATTTAAAGGAACTCAGTGTTTCAGCTGTTTTCTGGAAGTTTGTTCCAGATGTGTGGAGCATAGGAATTAAATGCTGCTTCTTCATGTTTAGTTCTGGCTCTGGGTATGTAGAGTAGACCAGAACCAGAACATCTGAGTTGTCTGGAGGGTCCAATGTATTTTGGTGCTAAGCTGAGCACATGAGAACATGAGCAGCAGCGTTCTGGATCAGCTGCAGCTGTCTGATCCATTTTTTTGGGCTGACCTGTGAAGACGGCGTTGCAGTAATCAATTCGACTAAAGATAACTGCAAGGACAAGTTTCTCTAGATCCCTTTGGGACATCAGCCCTTTAAAGGAAGCAAGGGTTGCATAGCAGAGATTTAGACTAAAACTCTGCAACAATGGAGAGAAAACTGAAGCCAAGATTTTATCTGCTCCTGGTTGTAAGGGAAGGTAACTTGTGTGTGCACATTTGCGAAGCTGGAATAAAAAGCTTTGAGGGGTCGGTGTGATCAGAAAAGTGCTGTATAAATGTAGTCCATTTATCATTTAGATGAAATATTAAAACACTACAATAAGTGTGCCAACAGTGAATTATCTTTACAGTTTATGTGTACGGTTGCTTTGTGGACTTCAAAATACTGCATAACAAAAGCACAGCAACTTTTCCCACCATCCCAGCAGAACTTGGTGATGATCTAAATGATTCATTCAACCATGATGGTTGACTGTGTTACAAGGTAAAAGGAAGATCCTTGGAAACTCCATAGATCCTAATCCCACTAAAATCTGTTCTCAAATATGAAGGTTTTTGTTCCAGAAGTATTTGTGCCTTGTAAGCATCAATTTGAAGTTGTAGAGGGAGTTAAATTCTAAGTTTTGTATTTGTAGAACTATTGTTGCAAAACTATTTGTGCATTGTAACTTTGTTGTTTTGTAATTGTAGATTTTTTTAAATCTGTTACAAGTACAAAATAAAGTTACACCTTTTCAAATTCTTGAGTACAAGTACACAAATTGTGTTCTGTGAGTTGTACATCATAAATGTCTGTCATTCAGTTCTGCTACAGTTGATCTAAACACTTGATCATGATGGCTGATCATGATTGGCAGGGACTTCATTATACTAAGCATCTAATTGGTCTGATTGTGTCTGGTGGTGTGGTTGCAAGCAGGGCCGGATTTTCCATAAGGGCCAGTGGGCCAGTGCCCAGGGGCATCAACCATGAGGGGGCACCACATGACACATGCTTTAAAAATATATTTTTCATAAATTGTTATATTATTTATTTGAAATTGTTGAAAGACCATGCATTATTCGTTTTGTGAACACTGATGTCACAATAATAATAAATGATAAATAAATCAAGATTTTTTTGATTTCAACATTTTAGAATGAGATATTTGAATATTGCTCACTGCTCATATGCCTACATGTAGTTGTGTAAGTTAGTAAATAGTAAATTACATTACAGAAATCCCCTTGATTATGTCTGATGTTTTTGACCGGAGGACAGCACGGGTAAGGGGGGGTGGGGGGGGTGGGGGGGGCTTTGAGGTATAGTGCCCAGGGGCACCACATTGTCTTAATACGGGCCTGGTTGCAAGGCAGTGGCCATGAGGCAGCCATGAGGTAAAAACTCAATACCAGCACATATAATCAAATAAATTAAATAAGTAACCAAAGGTCAAACATCTTTGAAATGAAGTAAAAATCAATGAACACATGAAAATGTCATGCTTTTAGATTAGTATAAACTAGATGAGGTTATCTATGTATTCTACAGGTTTGGTGGCACTACAATGATCTATGGTGTAGTCATTGCTCATTTTATACTTATTCTAATAATAAAATAGGTGCCATTTGCCATTTAGGCTTTGGGAAATTCCTAATTTTTTTTTTATTATTTTCAAATCCAGTAAATGTGGTATGATATACCTGAGATCAGATACGTATGAAATGAATTTGATAATGATCCACCTTTCCTTGGTGACGCTGTTGAATATTTCTTTATGATTATTCTTCTGGTGTAGCAACTTGCAGACGGTCCCTAAGCATTTGCGGAGGAGCGAGCTCTGCATTGGATCCAATGTAATTCTCCCAGCGCGGTGGGAGACTCGTTTTGAGGAAACTACGGTTGTAGCTCACTGTCTGCCTTGCTGTGGTTACAGAGAGGTGTCTGTTTTGTAGAATAAATCATCTGCAGATGAGTTATTGATCCGGAAAAGCCGAATCTGTGAATATCTTTCTAACTTTACTGAAGTCGCAAACAGCTATTTCCGGGTCACGTAAACTGTACCCATTAAATATTAAAATCAAATTCTGCCTTGCTGTCCGGTCAGTGTATCTTTTGGTCATTGGATTTTCATTTCAGAAACACGAATTAAAAAAAACAACAAAAAAAAAAATGGCGATTTGATTTTTGTTTTAAAATAAAAAAATGAAAATCGAAATATAAAGCTTATCTCTTTTTCATTGTCAAAAACGGAAAGGTGAAATTTTAAAAAATTATTTGAATTTCATTTTCCATTTTAGGTAACAAAAAACAAAAATGCTTTTAAACAGAAACGAAAAAAGGCTCGTTTGTTCATATTCCGAGACCGGAAGTGGTCACATATGTTTGGCAAAAGAACCAAATTCTTCAGAATAAAATGTCTTTAGATACATCTAAACAGTCTTGCTGTTGCGATGACTCGAATGAGTGAAAATTTGCACAGGGATATTAAAACAATTGTTTTTTTCCAAGTGACTACTTTCACTTACAGACGACGGATTAAGATCTTGAGATGTTACTCATCAAAATCCACATACATGATGTGGAATTTCTAAATTAAAGCCCTCCAAAATCTCTAAGTTAAGTCAATTTCACCTAAGGTGCTGCTGTTGCTACTAAACGGTACATTTTCAGGGGATACTGTCACGTCAGCCTGACAGTAGAACACCTCCAGATGTTGCTCAACAAATTTCATCCACATCTGATGCGGAATTTTAAGGTGAAAGCCCTTCAAAATCTCTCACTTTGACCTAAGTTACAGATAATGTTGCTACTAACCCTTATGCTTTAAGGGAAAAGTTTTGATTCAGCATGACAGTAGAACACCTCCAGAGGCTGCTCAACAAAGCTCATTAAGATTTGATGTGGAATTTCAAAATAAAAGACTGTTCCAACATAACTATATACACTATATTGCAAAAATATTCATTCCACCATCCAAATTATTGGAATCAGGTGTTCCAATCACTTCCATTGTCGCAGGTGTATAAAAACTATGCATGCAGACTGTTTTCACAAACATTTGTGAAAGAATGGGTTGCTCTCAGGAGCTCAGTGAATTCCAGCATGAAGCTGTGATAGGATGCCACCTATGCAACAAATCCTGTTGTCAACTTTCCTGGCTCCTTAATATTCTTGAGTCAACTGCTGTATCATAAGAAAATGGAAGTGGTTGGGAATGACAACAACTCAGCCATGTAAACTGTCGAAGCAGGATCAGTGGATGCTGAAGCACATCAAGCGTAGAGGTTGCCAACTTTCTGCAAAGTCAAACACTACACGCCTCCAAACTTCATGTGGCCTTGGGATAAGCTCAATAATATTGCAGAGAGCTTCATGGAATGGGTTTCCATGGTCGAGCAGCTGTATATAAGCCATACATCACCAAATGCAATGCAAAGCATTGGAGACACGTTCTTTGGAGTGACAAATCATGCAATTATGGTGTGTGGCTGATTTCCAGGAGCTGGGCTTTGCCCCTTGGTTCCAGTGAAAGGAGCTCTGAATGTTTCAACAGACCAAGACATCTTGGACAATTGCACGTTCTCAACTTTGTGGGAACAGTTTGGAGCTGGCACCTGCCTCCTCCAACATGAGAATGCACCAGATGATGCATTAATGTGGTGTACATTGCCATTTGTGGGATGGGCATAAAAACAGGCTCTTCCCTGGTGACAGTGAGGGAACCGCTTACAGCCTTGTTTTCCAGGAAAGTAGGATGTCGAAGAAACAGTGAGGGTAAGTAGGCCTATTCTTTATGATACAACAGTTAGATTCTGTTTCTTATTTTCAATATGAGAAGCCATATCATAAAATATGAGCAAAGTTTTATGAATACCAGGCTTCTTGAACTGCAACATATGGGCATTATTCAGCTTTTTTGTATATTTGTCAAAGCCCTAGATTTGACATGTGCTAACCTCCCCTCCCTTTGAAAGGTGCATTTAACATTGATCACATTCTTCTTCAACAATAGCTGCATGCTACCCACTAAGAATATTATGTTATTATATATTATATGTATATTATGTTCTCTATAAATATTAAATTCTTTTGGAGAAGTTTCCTTTTGTGGCAACGATTATTAAATTTGTTTGTTATTAATTTTGAAATTTGTATCACACTGATAGTACTCCACAACTGTTCCCCTAGAGTTTTACAGTTCTGGCTGTTTGGGGTTAGTACAAAACATTTTTTTTATCTTTATTGAAAATGTTAATTTTTTTTAAGACTGATCAATGTTTTCCTACAGCAAACTGTTATTAGTCTGTTCTACAGAACAAAAAGAAAAACATAAAAGGTAACCTTTTCATGGTTACCTTTTTCTATTTCAGTTTTTTCTGGACCTTGTGTTATTTTGTGTATGTAATTGGTATGTACATAGTGTGAAAATTTGGATAAAGAGAAATGTAAAATCTTAAGTTGAGTTGCTTTTTTCAGTTGTCACTATAAACGTAAGGGTTAGTAGCAACATTGACAGCAACTCAGGTAAAAGTGACTATATAGAGAGATTTTGAAGGGCCTTTATTCTGAAATTCCATATCAGATGTGGATGAAATTTGTTGAGCATCATGTGGAGATGTTCCGCTGTCAGGCTGAAGTGACAGGATCCCCTGAAAACGTACCGTTTAGTAGCATCATTGACAGCAGCTTAACGTAGATATTTTGGAGGGCTTTAATTTAGAAATTCCACATCATGTAAATGAATTTTGATGAGTAACATCTCGAGATCTAAATCTGACGTCTGTAAGTGAAAGTAGTCACTTGGAAAAACAATTTGTTTTTGTATCCCTGTGCAAATTCTCAGTTGTCCAACATCGCAACAGCAAGCCTGTTTAAGCCTGTTTGCTATTTTTTTAGTAGTTATTCTGGCCAAAAAGTGACTGACCAAAATATATATTTCCATATGCACCAGCAGACCTTAATAAAAAATATTACATAAAGATGTGCGAAATTATTTCAACTAACTGAAGTCAATATGTGTAAAAAAAAAAAAAAAGAAAATAAAAAGAATAACATAGGTTGATACACGTCGAACACGTATTTTGGAAAGTAGTCTCAGGCATTATTACCATAATGTATTTTGATTGCATGACCTACAAAACCAATTGAGGGCTGCATGACCACAGTAAACTCAGCCATGTTCATTGCAAAATCTCCTCTTGCTTCCTCTCTCACCTGGGAGATCTGCACTGATATTTTTATGGATGACAAGCCATGTCTTGATGTGTCTAAAATACAATCTGCGTAAGGTTTGAAAGACATTTTATTCTGAAAAATTTGGTGCTTTTGCCAAACATACGTGACCACTTCCGGTCTCGGAATATGAACAAACGAGACTTTTTTTCGTTTATGTTTAAAAGCATTTTTGTTTTTTGTAAACCGAAATGGAAAATGAAATTTAAATCATTTTTCAAAATTTTTCCCTTTTTGACAATAAAAAAGAGAAACGCTTTGTATTTAAATTTTCATTTTTGTATTTTAAAACAAATCAAATCGCCATTTGTTTTTGCTTTTTAAATTCGTGTTTCTGAAACAAAAATCCAATGACCGAAAGATACACGGACCCGGTCCATTTTTCCATTTTGTGTTTTTGATCTGAGCTTAGAATTGAAATATGAAAAACCAATCCTTTTTTCGTTTTTGGTTTAACCATAAGAAACAAAAAACAAAATAACCAGTGCATTTTTTTATTTTTGTTTTTTGATTTGCAATTGAAAATAGAAAGAACGAATAATACACAGATTTACACGGACCACGGGTCGGGTAGTGACAGTGACAGCTGCATCCTTCGAAGGCATATGCGGGCAGGGTCCTTGGAAGGCAACAAGGCAGTATGTATTTCCAGTTGGTACAGACTGACGGAGCAGGCAGCGCCCCCTGCTGTCTGATCAAGGGTACTACCCACAAGTTAAAGATCATTTTTACCGGTGAGACATATGTGTCAAAAGTCAAAATGAAGGCATAACTTGTAAAGTTGAATTTGTGACTCACAGCAGCAGATTCGTGCAGTTGTACTCGTTGATTTTTATTTGTGTTTAGGAAAAAAAAAATATAATTTTTTTTTTGAAGATTTTAATACACGTGTTTGAGTTTGTTTTGCACCATTTGTTTTAGATCAACTGTAGCAGAACTGAATAACAGATATTTATAATGTGCAACTCACAGAACACAATTTGTGTACTTGTACTTGAGAATTTGAAGAGGTATAACTTTATTTTGTACTTGTGACAGATTTAAAAAAAATCTACAATTACAAAACACCAAAGTTACAATACACAAATACTTTTGTAACAGTAGTTCTGGACCATTTGGAGCAAAAATGAGAATGTAAGAGGTTTTTGATGTGCAACTCACAGAACACAATATGTGTACTTGTACTTAAAATTTGAACAGCTGTAAAAAAAATTGTACTTGTGATTTATTTATTTATTTATTTTTAATTCTACAAATACAAAACTTAGAATTTAACTCCCTCTACAACTTCAAATTCATGCTTACAAGGCACAAATACTTCTGGAACAAAATAACCTTCATACTCAAATTCCCATTTAAAAGCTCCTAAAACTCATGTTTTTAAAAACCGTTTCCCAGCCCAATGGAAAAAAAAAAAATATATATATATATATATATATATATATATATATAAAAAAAAAAAATCTGAAAACACACCACGGCCAACATGTCGTTTTTTGACCGTAGACAATGTTTTTTCTTACTTAGTCAGCAAATTGTTGCAGCTATGTTTCAGTTTGTTTCAGTGAGATCATTTGTCAGATTTGCTCCTGCATTTATCTGGAATATTTGACATTTCGGATTCTGAACTTGTGAGTATCTACGTTGATTTTGCAGGACTAATGACAACCCCTTCGAGGGGAAAAAAATTAGATTAAAACATGCCTCCAGTCAGACGGCCTGTGAGATTGAGGAGAAAAGCAGCAGAGAGAAAGGCTTACTGACTCTTAGCAGGTAGGTGTCTGTAAACCAGACATTTAAATGACTTTCGTGAAATGCAAGTACAACTGAGTAGGAGTGCTTAATGTATTCTAAGCCCACATAATGTGACCTGTGAGAATGTGCTGTTCAGCTCTGTGTCTCGGGTAGAAGTGTACTTACGGAATGCCAATCTCAAAAAGGTTGTTCTGGATGAGCTGCTTGCCCAGCATGGTGATGCACAGCTGGATGCACAGCTCCATGAGGCAGCCTGCATGAGCACACTGAAACCAGGAGACAACCACAAGCACATGTCAGAGATAAACTAGGCTTTAACTGTCAGGCGACAGTGGCTACGGAGTTTGTCCTGTAATCAGCGGGTTTCCAGTTCAGACTCCCACTCTGACCTTCTCAGCTGTTGTGTCCTTGGGTGGGTTCGAAACCCTTAAAAACCACCCAGATACCCCATACTCTTGCAACACCCTGAATAAAATACCTCAGGGGACATGATCTTGGGCTTTCTCTACATCCACAAAGCTCACGTAGACCAGAGAAGCATATTCTCATGACCCCCTTCTTAATTCCGCTCGGATTTAGATCTTGTTCACCGTTCCATGGCCAGGAGAAAAGCCACATTGTTCCTCCTCAATCAGAGGTTTGACTATCAGTTGGAGCCGGGACTGGACTGGGACCAAAAAAGTGGCCCTGGCAATTTTTGGTCATGGTGGCCCACCATGATTTATTTAATACTCTATATTTAACAATATATACATAGATACATGACATCCCAGAGGAGACTTGGACGCATACTTTGATTTTGGGAGAGATGCCCACAGCTCCCATACTTGGGAAAGTGGTTGTCAAAACCCTGCTAGAGTCTTTTCAGTATTGAATGAAGTATACAATTAGGCCAACAGTGAGGCAAAACATCAATGTTGAATGATGTGCCGCCTTAAAATATAACAGTAAGAGAATGTGAGAAAGCTTGAGAGAGATGCAGAGACAAAGACAAAGAAAAAGAAAGAGAGCAGTGATCAGTTAAATATATAGCGGACAATCTTTTTTGGCTTCGAGTTTAGGGTGGATCACCTTATCTGTTGGTTGTCCCACATGCCAATCATTCTGACGCGCTCATGTGACTCCAGTGTGCGTCCACATTCCTTACAAGTTTCCTCTTGCTGGCTGCACATGCACACTTCTAGTGTTTATATATCCAGTTAGCTTAGTGTGTTAGCCGTTCATCTCACCATGTACTTTGAAAATGGCTAAGAGTCGCAAGAAGGAAACACTCTTTATGAGAAGAACATGAAGGCCTTAGTAAAAAGAAATAAGATCAGAGCGGATTAGGGAGAATTTTCCACACAATCGCCTTGAGGAGTGGAAGAGAAGGAAGAATGGTCTTGCGCTTGCACAGTTCTTCAAAAAAGGACTTCTTACCTACATTTCCGGAAAAATCTTCCACTATACCTGAGAGTTTAAATAATCTAATTTTACAAAATAATCTAGTAGCTAATTCTGTACCCAAAAATTGTACTCAAATAAGAGTAATAATAGTACTAAGATATTAAGAGGATTTTCTTTTATTTCAAGAAAAAATAAAAATTATCTATGCAAGAAACCACTCAAGGGTAATAAAGTATTTGTTAAAAAAGCTACTAAAGTACTGAGTAACTGATTATAAAATCAGATTTTTTAATTTAAAAGTAATGTAATCAAACAGACAAAATAGAAAGTTGTGCACAAATTTAGTTACTTTAAAGATTAAAAAGAAAAAAAAGATACAAAACAGATTTTTGCTTTTCTTCTTATTTTTTTCTAAATAAAACTTGTTAAACCAGCAGCTGGTTACAGTAGGTAATTCTGAATCTACAGTACAGCACCAAGCATTGCCCGATAAGCCCAGTCCCGCCCTGGTCAGAGCCTCTTCCTCAACCCTCCAGAGTAAGTTTTCCCAGGGATTCTGAGAAGTAATATTGAATATATGTCATTTAATAAATGGTAGTTCATTAAATTTATGTCACGCCTTTTGTGACAAATGCTGCAACAGCATCCAGCAGGAAGGAAGAGAAGGACAGATCTCATTCTTGCTCACTGAAAATGTGATTAAACTGAATTACCTCCTCCATCCTGTAGGTTCCAACAACATACAGGTACTTTCCAGGTCTCCCAACAAGTCTGTAAACAAACAACCATTGATCAGGTAAGAAGGTAAGGGTAACAGGAAGTCATGACCTTCCATTGGTTTAGGTTAAAGCATTCGAAAAATTAACAAAACTAAGACTGATACATTTAGGAGCTTCAGCATAATAAGCAAACAGTAGGGGGAGCTGTCCATTTTACCTGCCCCTGAAAAAGGCCAGGTAGACAATGGGGGTGAAGGCGTTGACAAACTTCAAGATGAACGTTTTGAAAATGAGACGCTCTTCAAAACTCTTGTCTGTCTTTGGGACCTCTGAAAGGAGGAGAACATGTGACTTGATAATGACACATTCAAACAGGATTAACAGCCAGCTGTAATATCCAAACAAAATGAGAAAATAACTTCATATTGTATTATGTTAAAGCTAAAAGCCATGCATTACCATTAACATTTCTGAACTTGACTATAATTTGCAATGATGGAAGAAGCAGTAGTCCTCAAAAGATGACCATTAGTTTTGTCATGGTTTAGTTTTTGCCTGGCTTTTTTCCCTGTTATTTTCCTACACCTCCTCCTCTTACTCAGCTCACCTTCCACTCCCCAGCAATCAGTCACACCTGTTGGGCATTAATTAGTCAGACTCACTCCACCTGTCAGCCTCCCTACAAAAGCCTCCCCCAGTCTTCTCTTCCCTGCCTGTTTGTCATCAGTCTCCACTCACTTCACATCTGTCAGCCTGTTAGCTGCTGGAATCCTGCCACCTTTGTGTCTCTAGTTAAGTCTCTGCCTGCTGCTGGATTTTCCTGTCTCACCTCTGAGTTTCAAGTAAGGCCTCTGCTCGCTGCTGAATTTTCCTGCCACCTCTGAGCTTCAATAGGTCTCTGCTATCTGCTGGATTTACCAGCCTCACCTGTTCTTCAAGTAGGCCTTTGCTAGCTGCTGGAGTTACGGTCTCCTCTGTGCCTCAAGTCAAGCCTCTGCCAGCTGCTGGGTTTCCTGCCTCCTCTGTGCCCCAGCAGGCCTGCTCTCAAGAACTCTCTCCGGTCCATCAACTCCTGCTCTCATCTACACCCCAATTCCAGTCACGTCCTGCCTCTCTGGTTTCATCATCCACTACTCATCTTTCTGTTAACTAAACTCTCAGTAAATAGCTCAGTGTGTGTGGCGTGCATTCTGGGTTCATCTAAGAAAAATCATGACAAGTTTATTTTACTTCCCTACTGTTGACCAATCTTGAATGATTGCTGATTATCTGTCCAGAGAACCGTGCAGATTCTTACCTGGTGAGCTAAAATATAATTTAATGTTTAAATAAAGCCCTTGGGACGTTCTTCAGGAATCCTAATTAAAAACAACAGACTATATAGAGCAAATGCGTGGCATATTTATTGTAGTGAGTCATGTTTCCAGTTTCCTCCCAGAAAACTGGGCTGAGAGAGTATTAGCTGTCCTCGTCAGGCCATCACATTCGAGAGTCCTCACCCTTTAAGGTGAGCCAGCGGGCGATGTAGGCGTAGATCTCATCTAAGATGATGATGACAATGAGGTTGATGATGGCTGCGGTGGTTTTGACGGTGGCTCGGATATTAGACCGCGCTACAGGGTAGCTACTGATGTGCAGAGCTGCCTTGATGCTGATCCGGTACAGGATGACCCCAAAGGCTATAGCGAAAGTAACAGCTATCTAAAAGAAAGGAAGAGGAACAACTGGTTTGACATACCAATAAAAACCTGGGAAAAAAATGAAGAAAAATAATTTTACTTGACTCCAGTTTCTCCCATAAGAAATTAATTAAAAAGGAGGTAAAGGTTAGGGTCATGGCCACGGGGCCCCTTCAGCCTAAAGACCTGGAATGTGCCGCCAAAAGTCCAAAACTCGAGTTGAGCCATGGCATGCGACGGTTTCTTCCACCCTTCTTAACGGTTCAGTTCTATGCATCTTGTCCGAACCTATGGATTCCATTTTCTAAGCAAATATCTTGTTTCTAAATAATTTGAAAGTAGAAAAACATTTCACAGTGATTAGTTTTCTGAAGGAGGGAGGAGAATATGTCTCACCATAAAGGCCATCATGAGCACAGTGGTCAGGTAAGCTGGCATTCTGTCTGTGCATGTCAGCTTCGGTTTCTCGTCCTAAAAAACACACAAAAGGCAGAAGCAACAGAGGCATGAACGGAACAGAACCTAGGCATAGGTGACATCTTCAGCTGTGAGTTGGAACTGTGCGTTTCCCATCCCACAGCCTCATGGTTTCTGTTCACAGCAGCTCTTACAATGACCAAATAGTTACACACGTCAAACAACACAAATCTTAGCACACTCCCGCTCCAGCGGAGCAGAGCTAATGCCACCCTTGAGCGATCACGTTACATTCAAGTCCACAGAATGAGGTCAGGATGCCAGGGCCACTGCATGTGTTCATTTGGGGAAAGGAATATATGACCTTGGTACAGAGAAATTATAGCAGGGGGAGGGCTGCTCAACAACAGAAACCACCTCCCTGGTCAGCCTTAGATGTGTGAACACGAATGTCGCCTCGATGCATCAGTAACAATTAAGATGCAGGCTGTCATCAAATGGGATTTCAGCTCCAGGCAGAGCTGCTAGATCCTGACAGACAATTATTGTATTGTTTACAGTGATCAGGGAAAAAGATCTCATGGTGAAGATTGTTATTGATTGTGATTATTAAAAACTCTTTGAATTCTTTCTGCAAACACCTAAAACTGTAAATGGTTTGGAATGGTTTTCTGATCTGCATGTGCAATAACACAGTCCCAGACGTTTGCTTGGACAAAATATTTGGAAGGAAAACATTTCAAGAGTCAATTATAGCTGCTGCATTTATCACCAGTCAGCTGGACTCCGCTCCTGATATTTCTGTTAAGAGATGGGAAAGCTGCAGCTCCCAGAGGGTAGTGTGCTTATTGGGTAAAGAACAGGCTCTAATAGACATCGTCCCTGCTATTTTCAGCAATGATTTTGCATTTAAAAATTATTTGATTGTGCAGCTGTACTTGGAACAAATTTAACGTGCAAAAATCCATGCAACACTTTATTGACTGGTTCCATGAGAGCATCTATCCATCCTAACAAAAGACGTACTTTAAAGTATAACTGAAATCAGTTTTTATGGGCCCTTTAGAGGTCTAGGTGCACCGGTATCCTGCCTTCTAACTGCTCATCTATCTAAGAAGCATGATCATGCTTTATTTTTACTTTTAGACCAGTAGTTGTGCTTGTAGGGCTCTGACAAAAATAAGTGACAATTTTATTGACAATAATACTTTAATAATACTTTTTCAACACGCGTTTGCTGTCCACATAATCATCATGATAAAAAACACAAAATATTAAAGATAAAGTTTTAAGTCAATGCTGTTGGTGTTTACTATTGGTTGGTGCGGTGTGGTGTGGTAGTGTTATAAGAATTATTATTCTGAAGTCACTATGGCCTCACACCACTCGGACAGAGGAGGCCTGGAGACCTGATGTCTGTGTATGAGATCCACTGTTTTCTGATTGCAAGGCCAAATGCTGCAGCTGCTGAGGGATACTGATTGTTTACGATAGACTGTCTTTGTTTTGTCTCATGGGAAGGCCACGGTGCAGTATTAGGGGAAGCCCGAAAAGGGACACAGTCAGAGACAGGGCAGACAGAGACTGCAGCGGAACTGTGGGGTGCGATTACTTTCCATCTATGTGAATCTCTGCTCTGTTTCTCAATAAAAGTGCTGGAACGTTATACCACCGTCTCGTCATTTAGTAAAGATGGGAACTCAGTTACAATTGTTTAATATTCCACCCAAAACTCCCATAACAATTTGGCGTCACGAACAGGATCTCCGACCGACGAGCGAGGGAGTCCGGGGACAGGAGCTGCTTTGGCCGGCCCGGAGAGGTTATCCGGCCTCTGGTACCCCGAATGGATTTTCAAGGGATGTGGAGGAGCTCCTGGTCTCGGAGTGTCTCTGGGCGTCGGCGCGAAGATCCGAACCTTTCTTTCATGAGACGGTAAGGGGATTATTTTCCAGCTCTTTTAAAAACAAACGCAATTGGTCAAAAATGCTTGCAAGCTTTTAAATTTTAAACCCCATTTTAAAGTATACCTCAAGAAATTTTATAATTTAAAACTGTAAACCTAAAAGGTAGTAAAAGTAAAAGCCGGTAGAAATAATGAATTATATTTAATCCTTAAGGCAAATAAAACAGGGTTCGCAATACCGAACGGTGACTAAGGTTTAAACATTAAACTAAAATTCAAAATTTAATTAGAATACGTTTTCAGCTGAAATACGGACTTTCCCACAAGGGGGGAGGAGTGGCAGAGTGATTTTCACCTGGAGAACAGGTGACCGGCTGAGCAGTTTGCAGCTGGTCCATTAAAGTCCTCTTGTCTTGGGTTTGTGCAAGAGGCTGTCCACTTCTGTTGTGGATGAAAGCGGCAGGGATGCTTAAGTCCTTGACTGTTGCGAAGACGTTTGCAGCTTTGATAAGTGGGGACCCCGACCATTATACCAAAAAGGCGACCATCGGATGCGAGGCCTTTCATTTAGTTGGTCGATCGTGCTAAGGACGAGTAAAAAATAATAAAAAACACAAAAAAAGGATAAAATAAATAAAACAAACAAAAAAAAAAAAGTCTGGATGCAGAAGAGTCAGTGTAATGGGGGAAAGCCAGAGGTTTTTCAGGGTCAAGCCTAGCCCCAGGGTGAGACGTTCGATTTCATGCTGAAAAACGTAGGGGCCCAGACGCATGACATGCATAAATGATTTGAAATGATTTGATTAAACATGCAGATTTCTCACATAGGGGTTATTATTATTACTATTATTTTATTTTATTGCAGTACTGCTACTAAATAATAAAAATAAAATTAAGAGAAAAAAAAAGCGATAAAAACAAGGAAACGGAAACGAAACTAAAAAGGCGTTGCACCGGGGAAGCGTTTACGTGGAGACCGATTAGGCACTTCCGTTGTGGATAAAATTGGTCTGAACTGCTAATAGCGACGTATAACTTTCAAAAATGGGTAAGCGTCCAAGTGTCTGCGAGACACAGAGTTGTATCCTTGCAGGACTGAAGCGTAAAACCGCGTGTGGACGAAGCATCGGGGGGTCGTAACCAGCGCACGCTCTCCACCTTTTAAACTAAGCGGGAACTTAACGCGTTGAAAACATCTTTCGGCGTTGACGTTTAAAAAATTATGAAAAACATAGAACTATTTAAGATGGTGAAAAAGCAGGCCTGCGCGTGTTTGTCTGTCTGAATGTCATCGTTTGTATGTAACCGTACGTGTGTATGTATCTATGTAACTAAACGTTCATTCTGTGTGAATTAATTCAGGGTTAAAATTAATGTTCATGGTTTCAGAATGTTCATTTGTTTTGGGAGAACTGCAGCTCCGTAATTCAAATGACATTTTAAGCATGGACTATGTTAACAATAGAGGTACAGTAAAACAGAGATTTAAATAACAAAGTTTGTTTTTTAACATTAAATATCAGGACCAAATTAAATTGATACACGGAGAGATTAACATGGCTTGAACAGAAATATTTCAGCTTTGTTAGAAATTGGAAATAAGCGTTACATAAGCTTGTTAAGTTTACTGTTTTACAAATTTAGGCTGAGATCCTATCACTTGTTTTTTAGCCCTAAAGTAATTTAAAATTACTGAGATCTCATTGCTTGTAATAATAATGATTCATCACAAACCAGTCCAGTTGAAAGAAGTTTAGATATACAAGATTTTTTATTTAAATAGATGAGGGAAAACTGTGCTTTGAACAAACTGTATGGAACTAAATATGGTTGCTTTTCTAAGGGTTTTCTATTCATTTATTTTATTTCTTTTTACTTGGGATTTGAATGCAACTAATGAGAAATTTTGAGAAGCGTCAAAATATCAGAAGGCCACGTTACACGCGTCATCAGTTACAAAATCATCTGATGTTATTAGTTATGCTGAACTGAGGTGAACCTCAGAGAGACAGTACAACCTGAGAAGGACAATAGATATGATAAACAAATCTGACCATGATGTAAACATCTGAATGTTACGGCAAGGCTGGGTCTGTGTGTTCTGGCCTGGGGGCTGATCCTTGGGACAAGGACTAAAGGTGATGTCATTGACTTCAGCCTGATCTAGTTTTGAGTTTTATTTTGTCAGAGACAAAGTTTGATTTATTTTTTATCCTTTTGTTTCTTTTATGTTTGTCATGTTAGAGGGAACACTGTAGTTAAAATGTTTGTGACTGTTTTGCTGTAATTTCTTTTCAACCTATGGAGCGTTTTCTTTGGCAAAAAATGCTGGCAGAATTTATTCTGTTTGCAGGCGTGAGGACTGGAGGATGGACTCTTGAAGGGAAGGAGAATGTTGTGCTTAAGTCAGACATTGGACTGAAAATGGACATTGAAGGACTATGACTGAGGAATCGGACAACCTTCGACAACAAACACAGACGAGTTCTGCAGACACGACTTCATGCATTTCACTTCAGATTTTGTTGTACACAATTAAAACAAAACACACATTACGAAACACACGGAGCAACTTAATAAATTAAGTGGGTATTATATCAACAGTTAAATAAATAAATGAATGAATTAGTTTTCACTATATAGGTAGAGTAATCTGAACTTTTAAATAGCATTTCATTTAATAAACATCTTAAGAGTAAGCTGATTTCTGCTACTCTGGCAGGCTTCAATAAAACGCAAAGAAAAGGTTACTGGCTAAAATGGGTAATGTTGCAATAAAATTAGCATAATGACACATCCTACTAACTAACATGGGTAAATTTAGGATTAAAGCATCAGTGTAAAATGGTTACAATATTTATGGAGATTTAATATCTTTCAACTAGAACATAAATAACTCAAAAGTATTTTTAACCAGTTAACCCGTTAACCTGAGGGCTTTTAGATCAGGATAATGTAATGGTTATCGTCTTACATACAGAAAATAAGATTATTTTAATTAGATTAGATTATGGGGACATTTTGGATCTGGTCAGGATGGTTGGGGGGCTGTGATGATGAAAGGGTAACAGCTTGAAGGTGATATCAATGAATGAAGGTTTTTTCTGTGGAACATTAAAGCAGCAAAGACACCCCACATTGGAACTCCTGTTTTGAACGGGACATAAGGTGAGATCCTTACAATGAGAGACGTTCCACACAGGGGGGTGTGGAGACCCCTGGGGCATGGCACCCAGGACGAGCTGCTGTGGACTTGACACAGCTGGTGGAACCAGAGGGACGACGAGGTGGTCCCACAGGTCACCTGACACCTGACACTGACTGTAAAGGGTTCTGGGTTTTCAGGGTTGCTGAAAACAGAAAGCTTCAGAGAACCTTAACCCTTCCTGACCAGGCACTCAGAATACATAGATCATAGATCAGATTGCAGAGGCCTAGACTAATAGGAACGCAGAGACGCGTTCATCCAAGAACTTCTTAATCAAAGTCCTTAATCCTCAGTTTAAGAAAATAAATAATGACAATGTACACAATGTAAGGTTTACTTTATTTTAGGATTAATTTGGGAACTAATTCTGATTTGCTTAAGTAGCTTTAGTTGTTCTACAATGTTAGAGCGTTTTCAAAAGCTCCTGTTCTCTCTCATTGCTTTGTTTGTAGAACCATGGCGTCCTTGAACAGTAACAGCATGGTGTAAATATTTTGTCTTTTCGGTGCAGAACAGCACCTCGCTTTCTTTAAAAAAAAAAAAAAAGAGGGAGAGAGGGAAAAGGCTTTCACATGGAAAGGCTTTCTTTTTCTCAGTTGGGTTTTCAAAATAATTGGGAAATGACATGAAACGAATATGTTGATGAACTTATGTTGCAGAGAGCTTCAACTGTCAGACAACAACAGTTAAGACACACATTGAAAGCATTCTGTTAAGAATTATTATGAATTTACTGCATATACATTTGAACTTAAAGATTACTATTTTAATTAATAATTAAATTGCAGAATTCTGAAAGCTAAATAATTGTGCACAGAAATATCTTGAATGTGAAAGTGCTTGGAGAATGTTTTAATAAATGACACATGAAAGGGGTTTTGATAAGAACACTAATTACACCTTGTTTCTGTTCTCTAGTGGGAACAAGGACTCGTGTCTGCAGACCATCTTCACAACGTGTTTTATTAGAGAGAAATGCAAAATAAAATGCTCAGTGCCCATCCAGAACTGAACACTTATTACCATCCAGCTCAATCGTCCAGCCTGCGAGGGGGAACCAAGAAGAGGACTGGGGATGAAGAAGCCAGAGAACTCTGATTCCTTATTCTTCAACGGGAGGAGTTGCCTGAAGAGACCCTAAGCGCGATTAGATTATTTTCTGCCTTGTGCCTGAATGGCCTGAAGGCTTTCTTAACTTTGCGTTCTTGACGTTTAGAACTCTTCTCATATTGTGTTGCTGTTTGTTTAACTGCTCTGTTCCACTGACTCACATGTTTGATTTTTTTGTGTTATGAGATCTACACTGTAATATTACATCATGTTGATCAATATGGTTTTATGGTAAAAAATGGAAACTGTTTGCTTCAGACACACAAGGATCTATGGTTTATGCACCTTTTTGATTTGATATAGGAAGAACCAGGATCGGATTGGCTCTAAAGATCCTTTAATATTAGCTGGTAATGATAACACTTAGATTCAATACAGGGTTTTCAGGCTCAGATTGGCCGAGAGCAGATTTCCCTGGGAGGGGGGCTTGCCAGTTTTTACTGCCCCCTAGGGGTAGCTTTTTCTGGCGTTTCCCCTGCCCGCACTGAACCTCTCCTGCCTTTGCTCCTGGTGTTGTAAGTTTGGAGTGGTGGATTATTGTCCATCGTAGGGGTGAGTGGAGAAAGGAGTAGGAGGGTATTCGGGGTGGGTCAGAGTAGACGGATTCGACCTTGGTTAATGAACAGGGTTTAGCTTACCATAGTCTAATGTAATTTTAAAATAATGTGCGCATAGGTACCTAAAACAGGCCTTACCTAATTAGATGAATCCTAAATTGTAGATGAAAGCTAAACCTTTGATCTTGTGTGTTAAAGCTCTATGAAGCATTCATGTTGATCTGTACTAAAAGTTCCAGCACTACCCAGTTCCAACACGGGAACCCTTTGGGTCCCACTTTACGAGTTTACAGAAATGGTTCCTCTGTGCTTTGTTCACATTTTCAAGTGATGGGTCATCTTGTTTTGTCTTGATGCTGACGACGCCATCATCAAAAAAAAAAAAAAAAAAAAAAAAAGAGAGGAATGTTATAAGAATTATTATTCTGAAGTCACTATGGCCTCACACCACTCGGACAGAGGAGGCCTGGAGACCTGATGTCTGTGTATGAGATCCACTGTTTTCTGATTGCAAGGCCAAATGCTGCAGCTGCTGAGGGATACTGATTGTTTACGATAGACTGTCTTTGTTTTGTCTCATGGGAAGGCCACGGTGCAGTATTAGGGGAAGCCCGAAAAGGGACACAGTCAGAGACAGGGCAGACAGAGACTGCAGCGGAACTGTGGGGTGCGATTACTTTCCATCTATGTGAATCTCTGCTCTGTTTCTCAATAAAAGTGCTGGAACGTTATACCACCGTCTCGTCATTTAGTAAAGATGGGAACTCAGTTACAATTGTTTAATATTCCACCCAAAACTCCCATAACAGGTAGACAAAAAAACTGGAAGATTTTAATTAGTCCTGCATCAACATTTTCTTGAAAATATGCTTTAGCCTGGATTTGGACTCACCCAGAGGGAAATGTGGATGTAATTTAGTCTGCGGGCAAACGAGCAGTGAGCGTGGAAATTATTTGTCTTAAAGAGATACCAGAGGGCACAAGTGGTGGCATCACTGAAGGAGATTTGTGTTTTCAATATTTACACATTTTTACTGTAAACCAGTGAGGTGAAGAAAGCTAGGAAAACGCTACACAACTTTCACATCTTTTGAAGACAGTTGGAATTCACACCAACACACTGGTTTCAGCGGACCTCTGTTTCATGACAACGGCCAAGGATCCGACACCTAATTGCACCGGCAGTTGGGTCACAGAGTATAGGAGAAAACCAACTAAAGCCAACACAACACGTCAAAGCCCTGAGGATGACAGTTTAAACAGTAAACATACCAGCAGGTAATTAGAATGTTCTGTTATCACTGATAACAGAACATTCTCAGATATCCACAGGCTTTAAAATCGTACGGCTTTCCTTTTCTAATGGAGTTGAGCAGTTTTTAAATAATTTAGGTTTCTCCAACTGGAGTATATAAACCGGATTGGGTTAGCTGTAATTTCTACTCATGATGAGAGTTTGGAACCTTATTTTCATGTGAGGTTGTTGGTGGGCTTTAGACGGACTTAATGTTGGCTTTATTCTAAAATTGTATTATATAGCAGACAATATAATGCTTGGACAGGACTGGGTAAACAAAACCTTTTGAATTTATGAAAACTTGATTCTAAAATATTTCTGTGTATTTTATACATAATTTCTTTCTCAAATTAAGTCTCAAGTGAACCAGTTTGTTTAATAAATTACTGAGCATTGTTAATTTAAGTGTACTTTTACCATTATAGTCAATATTTGAAATGTTTTGCTTGTTTTTTTTGTTTTTTTTTTTTTTACCAACGACCTTCATTATTTTATATATCTTAAATTCTTCATGTCATGTTTATAACTGGTTTGGAAAGCCGTCTTTCCAAACATGTCCCAAACTACTGCAGACTGATGGAGAAGATGCATCAGGCATTACTCTCTACAATCCTCATTTTAGATTGGAATGAGGCTAGCGGGTCAGACAATGGGCTTGTTGAGCAACCAGTTGTCGCATCAGATTGATACGCAGACTTGTTCTGTACAGTATGCCATCTAATGAGTTTAATAGGCATCTTCTGACCTTGAACTGGTGCCATGACTATCAGTCTGTTGAGTTACCGTTACTTCTGCCCTTTGGTGGTCGAGCTAGACAGCAAATTAATTCATTCGTTGGGTGTCAAACTCTTGCCTGGCAAGCCAGACTGAATTACAGTCAGTCTGGTAAGACTCCATTCCCTCTGGCCAAAAACACACCGGACCAATCACATCGCAGGAGGCGGGACTTCACGATGAGTCCCTCTCAGCAGCAGAATTACCCAGAGTGCAGCAGTGCTTTTGTGCTACAATAATAGTCAAGATATATACAGAGATTTTTGTTGCTTGGTGCCTTGGAAAATTTACAAAGGGCATGTGAGTACATCGTGTATCCTCAGATTTTTTTAGATAAAAGAGGAAATATTGTTCACTGGAGAGTTTGCTTGATGGCACGGCATATTTCACGGACTACACATAAAAAAAACATTGCGTCACTTGGAGGGTTATTTTTGCATAGCATATGTCGTTATTCCAGTGGTTCTAACCTGATGACGCTGACCCTGTTAGTCCCGCCTTTGAAATTGAGCTCTACCAGCTCCTTACCAGACTGATACGCAATGTAGACGGTGTAAGTCAGTCCTGCTTGCCAGGCTAGTCAAACTCTATCCAAATCAGATTCTTCCTTCTGGATGCTTTACTTGGCTATTCTCTCATTCTGTCTTTGATTATTTCAGCTAAACAGTTGATAAGTCGCAAATTTTAGGTTTTAATTATGCAACAGTAGGTTTACTGTAGCGGCCGAAATGAGTTTTCTCCGTAGTGTGTCTGGGCTCTCCCTTAGAGATAAGGTGAGGAGCTCAGTCATCCGGGGAGGACTCAGAGTGGAGCCGCTGCTCCTCCACGTCGAGAGGAGCCAGTTGAGGTGGCTCGGGCATCTGGTTAGGATGCCTCCTGGACGCCTCCCTGATGAGGTGTTCCGGGCACATCCCAAAGGGAGGAGGCTCAGAGGGAGACCCAGGACATGCTGTAGGGACTATGTCTCCCGGCTGGCCTGGGAACACCTTGGGATTCCCCCGGAGGAGCTGGCCCAAGTGGCTGGGCAGAGGGACGTCTGGGCACCCCTACTGAAGTGGCTGCCCCCGCGACCCGACCCCGGATAAGCGGAAGACAACGGATGTATGGAGGTTTACTGTACTTATTCTAAATCTGGCACACAATTAATTTCTGTCCTCGCCTTAATAATCAGTGTTTCATACAAGTTTCCCTAATTCCTGCCTTAAATCTTTGGTTAGAGTTTATTTACAGAGAAATATAGAAAGGAACACGACACTTCCATATAGTTGGCTTAAATAAGTTAGTCAGACACAAAGATGATGAATGTTCGTGTTGATGTAGCTCACGTTTAGGAAGCAGAATCAGCTTTAATTACCAATTTTGCGCACAAAAACAAGGATTCTGGCATTGGCTGCACTTCAGTATCAATGAATTATATAAACATGTAAAAAGCTAAGTAGAAATAGTTTTGTAAATATGTATATATGCACATGTTTTTACATTAAAAAAAGATTGTTGCCAGTAAGCATGGCATGGATCTGGGCTCTCTGGATCTTTAACTGTTCATCAGAGAGACAGCCTGGGGGAAGAAATTATCTGTTGTAGCTGGGTTTTGTAAACAGCGATATGTAGGCCCACCGAAAGGGAAAAGTCTAAACGGGCTGTGCCCAGGATTTATGGGCTCTACAGAGATTTTAGTTGCCCTTTTCCTGACCCTTGACCCCCACAGGTCCTGGATGGAGCGAAGGTCAGTAGCTTGGACAGGTTCTGTTCTGTGGATGAGCTAAACCACACGGTAATGGCCGTCCATTCAGGACAGACTGAATGTTGGCAGTGATGACCAGCAGCTCCAGTAGAAGGTTGGACTACTCAAGTTGCCACAGGAAGTATAGCCTCTGCTGGCTATGTGTCTGTGTAAGGACCAGCTCAGGTCCAGACGAGGACTCTGCTCTGGGCGTATTCAGGCCATGTGTTAAAATTCATCAATTATTTAAAAGGTTCATTTCTAGATCCAAAAAAGTTTATATATTAAGAAATAAATATATTAAATTAAAAAATGTTGAGATTTTCTTTAAATAAACACATTTATTACAACAAACACACAAAAGTACTAAAAATAGGTACCATTCAGTACCGCTGTCGGTACTGTATTGGTTCAAATGTGAAAGGTACCCATTCCTACCAAGATTTCATTTAAGTTGGGGATGATTAAAAAAAAAAAAAAAAAATGGGAAAAAAATGCCGAGGGAGGACTGCCTGTTTAGGACTATTGATCACAGAATGGTGGCAGAGAGCAGAATAAACACAGAAACACTGCAAATACAAGAGAGTAGTACAGAGGATGCCATCCATGGCTCCATCTTGTAATCTTTTATTTCTATGCATTTCATAGATATCCCATTTTCAGCCAGTTACTGTTTCCCCCACTATTTGGAAGGTATGACCCAGTATCAGAACTAAAGATTTTTCCCAGAGTGATAGCTTACATCACACTCATCCTATAGTCTGACACCAATCTTACCTTTGGGGCTCCTTGATCTTGTCTCATGGTCTTCTCTGCAACCCGCAGCTCATACTCCGCTCTGTTGTGATCCTGAAAGACAAACCAGTTTGCTTGTTGCATGTACTCGTCTGGAGTTTTACTGAGCTTTTAGTGTGCATGACATCAAGCATTTAAACAGGTCCTGAAGGGACTCTAAACTGGAAAAAGGAATATAAGAAGCAACGTGAGCATTTAAAATGAGCATATTAGGCAGTGCTGGTGCATATCGTCTGATGCAAGAGGACAGGTCAGCGCATCAATGAGGCAGAAGCTGAGCTTTTATTTGCTCATCAGAAAGTACATATTTAATCATGAAATGGCTTTTTATACAATTTATATTATTTAGGCGTTTATTTAAATATGAAAACTAAACATTTTATGCAACTTAGGGAAAGTCAGTTAAATTATGACGTTGACTCAGATCATTGCAGATCATCTCCTTTGCTTCTGTTAATTATAATAATTTTCCACCTTCAGCTAATAAAAAACACAATATTTATGATTTGAGTATTGCATCAGGCCAATACTTTTGTTTAATACAGACATGTGTGCGTAGTGAAAAATTGAGCTTTGTTTTATTCAATGGAGAACCGGAGGAGTTTGGACTAGAATGATGATTATATTTCAGCAACGTATTGATCATACAAAACACGGAAATTTCCTTTAAAGACATTATAGGAAAATAATTCTTTCCACATCGCCTTCTCCCCTTATTTTCTGGATATGTCAGAATATTCCTCCACATGAGCGATGCAGCTTTTACACGTAATGTTTGCTGCACATATGCCCGACTGCTACAGGAACAACGCAGCGGTGACTCAGATGTCATATCAATGGCCCAGCAATAACGGGACTTAATCTCAAAGACGGGCACAGACAGTTGACGCATCAGGCAACATGGGGTGGTTTAAAGTAAAGCTCAAGACAGAACTTCCTGTTTGATCAGCTAATCATCATCAATATGCATACTTCAGACATGGCAGAACTTAGGGCGACTCGTTGATCTAGAGATTTAATTATGTGCTAAGGGTGATGGCATCATGGAAAATGGACCTCCCCAGTGGTGCAGCAGGACAATGGAATTTCCACACCACTGATCTCCAGATTTCCGTTTTATACCAGAGAGCATCACCAGCGATATGCAAACTTCAGACATTGCAGAACTTATTATAACAAGAAATCTCCAGTGTTTTTCCGCTGGGTTTAGACCCATGCAATGTGTTATTCTAAAAGTCACCATATATGCAGGGGTACCACCAGGGGGTGGCCAGTTGGGTGGCCACCCCCCCATGCCATGTTCTGGCCACCCCACTGGCCAGTGTAAATTGTAGGCAGCCGCTCTTCCTGAGCTTCTATTGCACTTTTATTTGAATCTGCCAGCATCTACTTTTCCCAAGTAATTGTTTTGTTCTCCAATAATGTGCACCTTATTCTAACTATAATTACACAATAAAAAAGGAATTGTTGTTCAACTCAAAATGTTAACTGTACTGTTATTCGTCTATGCACATTAGATCATTAGGAACATTAAAAATCCCCAAAAAAAACAACAACATTAAAAACCAAAAGATACTAGTAGACATTAACTTAAGTTTTTTCTGATAGTTTTCTACAGGCAGCTTTACTACAACAGAATAGAATACTGAAATTATGGCTTTAGATTCAGTGCCTCCCCAAGAGTTTGAGTAGCCAAATCTGCCCCCCCATTAAAATGTTAACCTGCAAAAATCCATCAACAGGAATCTTTTCATTTATGTGCCAGAGGCTAAAGCTAGTTTTCTCCTTAGTAGATCATTATAGTTTCTGGTCATGAGGAATTGAAAACTAATTAATCATAGAAAGGTCTGAAAATCAAAGAGACATCAAAAGGCGGAGAGAAGAGTGATGATTCTGCACCGCGCCGTCAGTCAATCAGCTGCCATCAGCAGACAAACGCATCAGAGTCAGTGAGTGCTCGCACAGGCAAGAGACTGCAGTTGCAGGGTGAATGTCAGAGAAACGGAGCGGAGTCGCAGGTAAAACGTTACGCAAGTCCAAAAAACAAGGACTGTGTCAGGTGGAAAGGTCTGAGGCAGACCTAGAGGGAGAAAGGCAGTTAGCCAACAGCAGCTGCGTAGTCAGTGAAAAAGCAGCGCAGCTTAAGAGCAAGTAAAGGGAGTTGGGTTCAAACCTTGTGTTCCTCCTGTAAATTACAGCACACACAAAAACATAAGAACAAGTCAGTGTCTCCAGACCAAAGAAAAAAAACATGTGTGGCATTTCTAAAGCTCTTTACAAACAAGAGCAACATTAGTAAACAGAGACTGCTCCCGAGTCTCATTCTACGGAACATTGAACATGCAGCGCCGGCGGCCCCACCTCAAGTTTCTGTGTGGGAATCTTTCTGTGACGGCTGACTCATGACAGATTGCAGTACATTAACAAAAGAATATTTTTATTGCTTTTATTCCATCATCTTGCGTCCTTGTTCTGATTACCATTTGGCTGCAGTTTTCTGTCAATGCAGGCTTGCACATTTGCAGCAACTGGGATTTTGTTCCGACACGTCTGGAGAAATGTACTACTGGGGATAGAAACGCTTCTACGACTAACACTGATTGGTTCATTTTAATCTGAAGATTTATTGAAACTTTTCTGAAACCAAATTTGAAAGTTTTTCCGTGTATTTATGACTAAATTTTATTTATATAGCGCCAATTCACAACATGCGTCATCTCATGGCACTTTACATAGTTATTTCAATCAAACCATCTAGACAGATTGGTCAAAGAGTTTTCTATATCAGGAAAACCTGACTATAAATAGATTTTGGAAATGGATTTCCATGTAAATTCCAGTTTTCAGGCAGACATTCCATCATTCAGTGCAGTCTCCTGGGAGTAAACCTGCATAGATTGGCACTCTACCTGTTCATCCATTATCAACTCTCATGTCTGAAGTTGCGAACCCAACCACATCAGTTACTCAGAATATTAGTTAGGAAATTACTGAGCTGTTGATTAGAAAACTACATTTATTAGAAAAGAAGCAGATTTCATATTCTGATTGCTCACCGTTTATCAGTTTTTGTTACTAGCATTGTTTTACTAATATGTCAAACATTTGTTGATAGCTAAAAAAAAAAAAAAAAGAGTCTTCCCTTGTTACAAAATGTTGTGACACTTTGGTGGAGACACAAATGGAACTTCTCCCACCAGACAAACATTCAGAGCTATAATCTTTTACTTCTGAAATTAAAAACCTATAATATCCAGACAGTTTTTATGCACTGTATTTATGGTGGACACTTCAAGGATCTTCCTGGCAAACCTTACCTCCTCTTCCATTCCGTAATCCGTCAGGTCCCAGATGTAGTTGAGCCGCATCTGTCGCCTCTTCCAGTGTTCCATAAAGAGGACCGCTGCAAAGCAAGCATCAACAAAAAAAACCAGAGCCAACTCCATTACTACACGTTTCTGAAGCATTTTCTGTAGAACATATATAAACATCTCATCTGAAAAAGGTCAGCATATTTAAAGTTTTTGAAACATGGATGAATATCAACTAGACACGGCATACAATCCACATTACAACAGAGGTTTATTTTGATGCCACGGGTGACTCATGTTAAATTAAGCTGTCCACAAATGTGTTTGGAGACACAATAAGTCAAAATCACAGCATGTTTAAACGTTGGGAACCAGTTTCCTGTTTTTTCTGAGTGAAAATGAATTAACATGAATTTTTTGAAATGCAGAAGTAATGATTTCCTTTTTTTTTATTCTTATTTTTTTTACATAAAGAGACATAATTCTGAACAACAACTTTAGAGGTCTATCACCTTTTATCAGAGCTGAGCTGGACTTCTGTTATATTTTAATAGTTTCCCCACACCTCTGCTTAAATGTCACTAAAGCTCCACCCCAGGTCCCCTCAGTGACAGTTTGCGTGCCCTAGCCATCGTGGCTCCTTAGGTGAATCCAGATTGTTGTACTGCTGTGACACCGTCAGACACCAGCTCCATCTGAACACAGCACTTCTGCAGTCTGCAACCCTGCTACTGCGGGCAGATGGCTGGGAGATTTGGCAGGACATCAGAGGAAGGAGATCTGTGTGTTGGCCTCATGGATTTGGTTAGTCAATTTTGTCTTAAGCTTCCAGTCAGGATTCGAGATGTAGCTAAAGATCTTCTCTAGCCTTGAATGGATGATAAAATGCTTCTTTATTATTATTATTACTTCTGAAGATATTACTAAATGTCTTCAGAGATGAGTTATCCTTTCCAGTATTTATTTGTGGGTTTGCTTGCTCACTTTTTCCTTCATTTTAAAATGGGACAGTGCATATTCATGAACATTTAAATGTAAATTTGCCTAAACTAGCCCGAAGGCTACTTTACATCTGTAGTCTCTGGCAGATTATTAAGAAAAAAGTAAGAAAACACCAAACAATCTGACACTAGACAGAAGACATTAATTAATCAATCAATGAACAACAAAATGATAGAACATTAACAGCACTGCACATGACAAGGATAATCTGACATTAGTGATCACAGATCTGGGTTTTTTGAGCCATCTTTTACAATTAGTTCTAAATTAACTGAATGTAGTAGCATTTCTTATAACAGCTGAGATGTTCCAAATTTATGTACCCTTGACACCTTCACTAAATGATTCTTAGTCACCTCCAATAGATCCTCTTGTTACCTTTCCACTAGTGTTGGATTTTACCTTAATAAACTGTCCTAGAGGTGGTGGAGCGAGTCCATTTAGAGCCTTAAATATTGAACAGGCAATTTCAAATTTTGTAAAATTTGCAAAACTAAGAATACTGTACTTTTGGAGAATGAAATGATGAAAGGACAGAGGTTTTCTATCAAATACTTTTAAAGCATTTTTGAATAGTGATTCTATTTTTTTTCTTGTTCTCTTTTTCAACCTTATTGGTTGACAAGTTTGTCAGTGACCAGTAAGGGATACAGTATTCAAAATGCGAAGAATTCATGCAATGAAGAAACATTTTAGAAAACTTTTCTGGCAATGATATGTCTGAAGTTATGAATATAAAAATTACCCATTCTAGTTATTTTTTTTAATTGATAGAGTCCAAGGGAACTCCAAAATATTTAAATGTATTTACAAACTGGAGCTTCTCTCCTTTCAACAAGACATGTAGACAAGACTTTGCAGATGGACATTTTGAAAATAACATGCGGACTGTTTTTTTAAGGGTTCAGTAAAAAACATGATTTGAAAAGCCACTCATGTGATTGTTGATGTTAGCTTTTTTGAGACTTCAGTGTCAGACTTTGTGTTTGTAAAAATTACAGCATAATCTGCATACAACATGATATTAAGGTTTTTGCAAACATTCGGTAAATCATTAATATATAATGAAAATAAAAGAGGTCCAAGTACACTTGACAATCAAGAAATAGGGATTTGATACTACTGAGACACAAACAATGGGTTCTATTTGAGAGATATGATTACCTAAAAGGGTTGCTTGGTCGGAGAAATTTAATTTTGTTAATCTAGATCAGGGACTCCCAAAGTGTGGCGTGAGTTGCCACTGGGAGGTGCACGAGATGAAAAATGTTTGACAGTATTTTCACCCCACACAATAAAGACATGTAAATAAACATTTCCTTTGTAAAAATTAAAATCAAAAAATATTAATTTAATCAATGAATAAAAATGTATTGTAATGATCCGTATTTGATTTTATTGCTAAGTGCTCTTGCACACTTACTGTTCCTTTAAGTTTGTTTTGGGTTTATACCGGAAGAAATGTGCGGCTTCTGGGAGGAAGAGTAGTGGTTCGGGGACTGGAGGGGTAAAAGCTATCCCATTCTGTTCGTCCTACAATAAAGTGTTAGCAGCAAAACCTCGGTCTGGTAGCCTCGTGAGACCATCCTGATCTCGCGAGCTTTCAATGTTTCACTCGCAGATCAGTCTGGCTACTCTCCGTTAAAGAAAATTTGGAGCCGTTCACCAAACGAACGTCCAATCAGCGTTGGCTTTGAGGCGGATTGAGGTGTGACGCAACGAGAAGCGCGACAGTTCAGTCTAAAGAACATGGCAGCTTCAGCCGATGAAACTAGCGTTAGCGTGGCTATCGAGCAAGTTTAATCGGAATTACAGAGTATTTCTTTGCTGAGCTAACGAGCCTTTACCTGCAGCAGCAAGAGTAGCTTGGCTTGTGGTTGTGTTTTCGTCGTCGCTCGTAACGTAAATCTGATTGGTTCATTTGGCCCGTCTATCACCAACATAGGCCAATCAGCTAACCAGTATTTTCGCCCCTTCCCAAAATTACTTCAACGGAAGGTTTCCAGATGGATATGCGGAGCAAATCTATCTGGCGGAGTCAGGTAATCGGTCTGGTGCTTGGGTGTCATAACGGAACGTTGCAGTATTCACACGAAAATGTATTTATTTAAGAGAAATCTTCTATGCTGCATTTTAGGATGAAATACACACATTGTGCTGTATATGCGCACATGGCTTGTGGTCTCTGCTTCAATAATTCTGGCAAATATGCTCAATTGGCTGAAATCAGAGATCAGGGAGAATAAAACAAGCGAGAATCAGAACATGACACCCTTTCTCTCTCCTGAATTTACGTCTTTTACGTCAGCAGAGGAAAAATTTAATTTGAGCCGAAAGTTTATTTACGACATTAAATAGAGTGACTCGGTCTCTGTATCGATCGCACAGCACCTACACAGCGCTGCCCATAGCGCTTTGACTCTGAACCACACCAGCACTGATGCGCATATCCGCTGCCGCCACCACTGTTGCTGCTGGGAAAATTGGTGGTAGACGGCAAATCTTGACTCCGCTCACGCATAGATCTGTAATACTTTTTATTGTGATTCAGACAGTGCAGTTCATTTTAAAGAGCTGGTTTTAGCGCGTATTCAGACAGGAACAGGGAAACCGGCAACCGGTGGTGGGGGTTGCAGGGAGCTGAGGTGTGTTACCATGGGAGTGTTTACCTGCTGAATGTAACCTCTGTGAAACAATCAGAAAATAACTTTTTATTTCTCTGATTAATAACAGCTTTATGGAGCACTGTCATTGTTACTCTGTACCGCTCCACCTATAACCCCTTTACAACTCCCTTTTTTGAAGCTGTAAAGTAAATCATCTCACTGTAATCAGACTCTCAAACTTCTTTGTGTTTGTGTTTTGCTGTGTAAATCGTGAGTCAGACTCAGATTTAGAAGCTGCTACATTAAATAAACACAGTGAGAACACACACACACACACACAGGTAGATCATCAGAGTTTAGTCCATGAATCCACCAGGATGATCTCTGCTTTAGAGACGTTTCAGGTTGTCTGTGAAGGTATGGCCGACCTGAGTGTCTTTTTTTCTCTGGCTCCAGGCTGAGCCACCACTGCACCTGAAAATCCTCAGTATCCTGCTGTGGATGTTGTGTGTAACTTTATTGCAATTTAATTTAAATTATGTTCTCATTTTATTTCCATAACCTTTGTTATGACAGTTGTGTTGTAACTGCAGTTATTATTATTATTATTATTATTATTATTATTATTATTATTATTATTATTATTATTATTATTATTATTATTATTATTATTATTATTATTTATTTATTTTTAAGATTGGGGGTGTGTCAACCGGGGGCTGGGACATGGACGGGGGTGCGGGGTTAAAAAAGTTTGGGAACTGCTGATCTTGACAATAATATTTGGTGATCAACTGTATCGAACACTCTTTTCAAATCAAGAAGAACCGCACCAACGAGAGGACAAGTATCTAAAAGAACATTTGACTTTTTCAAGAAAAAACAAACAAACATTTATTGCCGTTTCAGTTGGATAATGCGAATAAAAAAAAAATGCATTCCATGGAGTGCACTGTGACCCTTATTTAGATGATTTTTCAATTGTTTACTGATCCAGTTTTCAATGATTTTGGATATGACAAGCAATGTACTTACTGGTATATAATTCTTATCTACTTTGTTACCAGATTTGAAAATTGGGGTAATTTTGGCCACTTTCCATGTTGCAGGGACAATAGAATGACTAATTGACAGACTTACCCCAAAGGGCCATGAAGACGGAGAAGAAAACCGTTGCTGGGTTGTCAAACAGGTGGCTGGCTCTAGCAGTGCCACATGCTGTCACCAGCTTCCAGTAGCTGCAGACCTGGTCACACAGCGGACACATGGTAATGTTGTTCCTGGGATCACAGATCTCCATGCTAACAAACACACAGATGGAAAATCTGGGTTATGGTCAGAAAAACAGCAGAACAAATGATTGGTTTTAGAAATGCTGAGGGGGTGAGTGGTATTAGCAGAGGGGATTAAAAAACAACAACCAAAACAACAAAACTAAACCAAACCAATGATTTTCCATGTTTCTTCTCACATGAAATATTTATTATTTCCAGCAGGTGTCGTCTACTGCGTGGCTACAGGCTACAGGGTTTAAACAACAGTTCTCACAAAAAGGCTGCAGTAAACAGTGTGCACAGAAAGCTGTCGGCATGAACCGTCACACAGGAGGTGAAAACCCTGCAAGGGATTACTTCTTATCTGACACACCCATCCAGCCTTACAATGAGCTCCCTCAGTGCATGTGTGTGTGTGTCTCCAATGATTTCTCAAACCTTAATTCCCCTTAATTCTCCTAACCTTGCCCAACATTAGCCAACATGCTCTAAACATGCATGTTTGTAAATGACTGCATGTGGCAATAAACTACAGACTTGAGCATTCTGTCTTGGGGAAACGTTTCCTCAGGGTGTGGTCTAGGCTTGGTATTTGCAGAGACTCAGACTGCTCTGCAAGATGTTTTCACTGTGGCAACTCGTTTTACATAGCCACTCCTAGAAAAATGTGAGGATGATGCAGACAGACAGACTGAGTGATTGAGATCACAAATCAGATTAACAGAACTAAACGAGACTCTGGTTACAATCCCTAGGTTTGTATCACATCTTTAAAAGGGAAGGAATTGTATGAATGAAGGACAACAGAGTGAAAACTGAAGCTGAAAACTGATTATTAGCCCAAAGTTTTTGAAATCAGAACAGGACTGTGAACGTGTGCAGTGTACCTCGGGATGTTGTCGTCAACAGTGGCACAGCCATAAAGGAATACAATGACTCCAACAATGGCGGCAGGAATGAGCATCTGTGTGTAGACACCCAACCAGGCAAAATAGAGGCCAACCTTTTCTCCAAAGTACTTCCTGGGGAAAGATGCATCAATGTTCCAAAAGGCCTCCAGTCATTGTTCACTTCATCAAGTCAGACTTAAAAAATGTTTTGCTTACAGATTTATTTGGAATACAACACCCTTTACATGCTGCCAAACCTGTCTTTGGATCCACTACCTTTGCGATCATGTGGAACCCGTCAGACCGCGGTTATAGCCACATAGTTGTAGCACTTTGCTCTGACTCAATAACTGCTACTTTTGTTAGATCTGTCTGGGACTTATTTCTGTCCAGTTGGTGACTGCAGGTCCTGGTGGCTCCAGAGAACCAGGTGTAGCTGAGTTAACAGGGAAATTACCCTGTAGCTAATGGATTAAAATAAAGGATCTGACCTGATCAGTCCAATAGGCTGGTACTTGTAGAAAACACTGTAGCTGGCCCACTCCTCGAACAGCAACTAGGGGAAGAAGTCAGAATCAGTAATTACTGGAAGATTTCTAAAGATGGCGAGAGTTGAGCAGCACACGGAAAGAAGTTGACTGTTAAGACACACAATGATTTTTTTTAACAACTTAGTTTGGCAAGACAACCAACGCTTCAGACAATCCAAGGCTAAAGAGCAAATATGTTATATATAAATATATCTGCAAGAGGGTGAGTGGAATTTTGATAAAACATATGTAAAATTACATTTTAATCTTATTATTTTTGGTCTTGTTCTAAATCAAAAGTATGTAAAAAAAGTTTCTTTAAAATAATGTGGGACGCACTATTACATCTGGTCCTCTGGTGGTCACTGTTGAGGTACGTTTTGCAGTTTGCGAGAAGAAACTCTAGGATGAATGTCTAATTCTTTGCCTCCCTAATTGCTCTAATTCTCAAACAGGTTTTACACTACAAGGCAATCCACTCTCCAATATCTTCTACTAAAATGACTACTGTACCTATAAAGTAATTGTCCAACTAACAGCTTTAATGCAGCGGTAAAATAGTATTTACACAGTACAGAAGACACCCAGGAACAACATTGGTGGCCTATGAAATCTTAGAAGTTGGAAACAAATAGAACCGATAAACCAGATGATTCTGAAGATTGCCCACCCACAGCTAAATGTTTACTTCCTCACCATTAGCCAATAGCCAGTTAGTCACAGAGGACTACTTGTGTTGTTTCCGTCTCCATGTAGTGAAAACAGAAACCTTTTATTACCAGGCCTTCCTTGCCTGGCAATAAAGTCCAAAACTCATTACCATATAACACTAGACGCCGTGTGGTGGTTCAAACATCCCCCCTTCACTGAGACGCTGTGGCATGTCTGGACTTTGTAATAATTGACCCGTATTTCCAACCCTAACAAATTTCATCAAAGTAGTCATTAAAACCAATAATTGCTTTATAGGTAGCTTTACTAATAGTATGTGATCATGTAAGGTTGGAACAATCTGCTGCCAAGGCCTAACCTACCTACAGCATGTCATGATAAAACTGCTTTAGAGCAACAGACTTTCCACCTTCCATGTGATACAAGCTCCATGCAGTGAGAGACCGGACAAGAATGGTCGTCCTAGCTCCAGCCAGGCTGGATGTAAGGGAGCTGGCAGCAGTACACTGTGGACATGTTCTGATCCCACTACTAGTTGGCGAATATCACAAGTCACTTGGAGGGAACGATGGAGCATTTTCACACATAATTACACACTATCTACAGGCAAAGCAACAAGTGACAAATTAAGTTGTTTTATTAGCGAGCAGCAGCCCAGTGAAGTGCTTCAATGGCAGACTGAGAGAGAAAAAAACCCCAACAAGAACTCTCCACCCTCCTGTTCCTACATTCCATCAAAAGCTTGGTGAGATGATGCATCAAAGTAATGCTTTTCTGTCGCTTCAGAAGAACAGAAGAGGGTTATTAAGCTGTTGCCTTAGTGACACACGGCCTACAATATAATTATGGAAGGAGAGCATTAGCATGGGTGGAGGTGACTTCTAATCCATGAGCTCTAATTTCCAACTGTTTATTCTTCTATAGGAGGAGAAATGGGCTCAGAAATATGCAAACCTTTATAGGCTCTTTACGTAGATAGACCAGCTTCATTTTATATTTTATTGATATTTCTATTCTGCTCTTTAGCTCTTAGGGTTTTTCTATGAAAGTGATCTGAACTTACCTAAAGTCACAAAAGACAGCACACTGAACTCTCACCCAAACCCCTTATTTATGGAAAGTTTAAAATGATTTTTTTTCCCCATAGTGGATTTTACATTTAGCAACAAGCAACTGCTATAGCTGCCTTGCTGTGCTCTGTATTTAGGTTAGGGTTAACTCAGACTTCCACTTACCTGTCTGTCATTAGGTTTTCCACCATCCCCCTCAACATCTCCCTGTAAAACAAAGTTGATTTTTAGCACAACCTCATCATCACGGGTGCATTTGCTAAAAGAAATGCACAACTAAAAATGTAACCTGTTTAAATGTCTACTTGATAGTTTTCTTTGCGTAAAACTAGTTTTTTTAAATAATGTCAAGATAATTACGTCAAGAACATTGAACAGACTCTTTCACAATAAATCAAATAACCACATCCTGTTATTTTATAATTGAGACGGTTTAATTTCAGAGAATCAGCGACACATGGTAAGCATTTTATTATGTAATTTCTGCTAAAGTTGGGAGTTGACACATTTATGCAAACGCTTTGTTAAATGGACAAAGGTTCAGGTTCAGGTCAGAGGGGTTCATTCGACACCGCATTCCAAGTCCACCTCTGGGAGTCTTGGAAAGAATCTGGTAATAGGAACTCATTAGTAATCCATTACTTTCCTGAGGTATCGAAATAGAGGGTGAACCATTTCCAATACACTCTTCAAAACCAGAAACATGAAAACGTGCTCTTCATGTAAGGGATACATACTCCATAGCCGAGTAAATAACTGCCAAGATAATTACTGCTCAGAACTTGCCAGTGTCTACAGTCAGCACTTTAAACCAGGTTTAAACCAACTGAAACTTTTTCAAATGAGGCTGAATGGGGACACAAGCTTGACTTGCTGCCATGCAACGTCAGAACGACGGTACGGGTATCCCAAACAAAACAAAAAAAGATCTAAAAGCTCACTGTTGGAGAACAACAGCAAAGAGTGGCATCTTGAGCCCCTTTAAGATAATCACTTAACAAGAAACATGCAACCACAAAAGCCTCCAATACTGATCACTTTGTCCTTTAACATTGTTCGAGTCAGCCCAAAGGCTGTGTGCGCTTTAAAAGCATGCAGCTGGGACAATGGAATCAAACAAAATCATAGTGGGTACAGCTTTGGAATGACCAGCCTAGGTGGATCAGGGCAATATTGTTTGACCCCACATTCCAAGTGTAGACCTTACGGTTAACTGCGAGGTGTAAATAATATGTTGAACATGGCAGGAAAGTACGGGCTTTGGTTTCACCAAGTCTTTGTAGCGCCATGTCTTTTCTACAGAACTTCAACCGGGTTTCTGATGACTGTGGAGCTGGCTAAAAATAATGCATAATCAAAACTAGTGTTGCACTGATAGCGATACCAGTATGGGACGGGGGCCCCGATCTAGCACTAAAATGGTGGTATCGGTGAGTACCAACAAATAGGGCACGATACCATTTTGATGTTTGTATGTCACTTGAACGCAGCCTTCTCTCTCCCAACTAGTATTTTACATGTTATATAAGTTCATGAAAGTTGCACTATTTTGGCATTTGAGAGCCAAAATTCAGGGTTTAAAAGAGATTATTCAATTATTAATGTAATTTTACTGTCTTACTGTTGCACTACTATTATACATGTTATAATTTCACGAATGTTGCACTATTTTGGCCTTTGCGAAGTTTATTCAACTATTGTCACTCATTCCAGGTAGGCAATAAAAAAGTTCTACTACCCTAAGTAGTATGCAGTTCTTCATACACACACACACACACACACACACACACACACACACACACACACACACACACACACACACACGCACACACACACACACACACACACACACACACACACCAATTTCAAACAGATGGTATCAGTATGGGCTAATACTGCACAGCCAGGTATTGGTATCGGGGCCAAAAAATGGCATCGGCGCAACAGTAATCAAAACTGTTACCATTAAAGACCTTAAAGTCTAACTCTTGGACTGAAAAAAATCCTGAAAACCGTTGAATAACTTCCAGAGCAAGGTAAACTTTGAATATTCATGTATCAAAAGTGTTCAAATTAAGTTTAAATATGAAATATTGCGCATTTTTTACACCCATTATGGTATTCCGTGTTTGAGTGCTGCCTTCGTTTACGATCGGGCCATTTACGACGTGTGATGTCAGTTCAAGAACACCGAGAATGCGCGCAGCGAACTTGCATAGAAACACACAGGCGTTTACGTTGTACAACCGGTACGGCGAACAAGGATATATGGATGTTTTCCAGTATCATCTTTCACACACCAAATCTGCTGATCCACGTCTACTTTGAGCAAGCGCTTTAAAAAAAAAAAAAAAAAAAAAAAAAAAAAAAAAAAAAAAAAAAAAAAAAAAAAAAAAATCGCCAAACTAAGTCCACAGTAAAATGCCTTCTAGGTACGTAGTTGATGGCTGTAGTGTTGCTTATAGACCAGTTCACTGCTATTTTCATCCGTGTTTTTCACGCATGCGTGCCGGACTGGAAGAAAACTGACGAGTTCTTGACGTATTGTTCTTCTTTGGATAACATATCACAAGATCGTTTCAAGAGTAAGTTGATAGTTGATGGTATCATATTGCCAGATTTATACAGCAAAAGCCTGAAGGGACGGAGCGAGTCTGTGAAATGCTGGCCAAGGGTTTCGTACGGCGACATATACAGCTGCCTTATAAACACGCCAGGCAGTACACACGAGAGAGCATGAAAGCATGAAACCACTGGACGGCTACAATTATTTTATATCGGGACATAGACACCAGCAACCCCCGCGACCCTATGAGGGATTAAGCGGGTCAGAAAATGGATGGATGGACGTTCAGACATGTTTGTGTAACATGAGAAAGCGGAGTCGGGGACACAGCGCTTCAGCAGAGAGGACGACCCGCCCGGTAGGTTAAAACAAACATTGTTCACTAAGGATTATTTCGGTGTTTTTGTTCTATTAATCCTTTTTCACAGACTCATGCCAGACGGTTTGCATACATGTATGTATATTTAAAAAAATTAAAATAAAAAAATAAATAAATAAATAAATAAAAAAATCGCTGCACTAAGTCCACAATAAAATGCCTTCTAGGTGTGTAGTTAGTGGCTGTAGTGCAGACCGCGGTGAAGTTGGTTTGATATTGGACATTCAAGCTCCGCGGAGTCAGCAGGATCTAGCTCACGGTTGATGGACTCTGATTTTCTCATACGCGGTGGGACCGTCAACAAATCTGATTTTATTTTTGTTTCTCAAGAGTGCTCCGCTGACTCCGCGGAGCTTGAATGTCCAATGTCAAACCAACTTCACCGCGGTCTAGTGCAGGCCAGAAAGTAGCGCTACATACTTGGCCGGTGGATCAAAAGGTCCGAAAGAAATGGGATTAATTCGTAAAAGAAACGCGAAAGGGCTGGATTGCCGGCAGTGACAAAAGTGTTTTATGCAATTCACACTTCACGAGTGAGGATTTTGAGGGGTACTTATAATGGATCATCGGCTGTATGTCTTGGGCAGCGTTAGATATAGTCTCCTCAGGTTTACCTTGTTTAAACTCCGTTTCTTTGTAGATATATTCGGTATCGGAGTCGCCAATGCTTGAGGTGGAGTTTGTAGATGTATCAGACATTTTTTTTAATAATTTTTCTGTATGTAGAGTAAGAGTTATTAATTAAATTTAATAAATCGGTAGCAAAAGTCGTAGTGTTAGCAGCTGGATGCACGGTACTAGTTCTGTTTGTGACATCACATTCCGAAACAGCCCGATTGAAGAATGTTCGGGCTTTTTCGCTTATACAGCAAGTTTTATCGAAATTACTTCCAAACGCCACACATAATTCACATATAATATACATTTCGTTACTCGTGACTATCTGAATGCATCTGGCATACATTCAGTACAAGAGTTAGACTTTAAGCTAAAATTGAAACAGGCTATATGTAAACAGAATTATCAAAACAAAATCAAAAATAGCAAATCAAGCTATTACTTTGTGGTAACAATTATAAAATACTCCATGAAGCAGTTTTTCCTCATCATCCTTCTGCAAAGATGGCTGAAGGCCCGCAGGAGGGAGGTGGCCCGGGAACATCAGAGATGAAATGTGATGTTGATACTCACATCATGCAGGGGGAAAGCAGATGTGTAGACACCGTTGGCTAACAGACTGGTGATCCCTGTAAGAAGGCATAATGAGTAGGATTCTAATGAAAACATGTAAACACTCACAAAGAGCAGGAACACCCAACTAACAAGCCAGGAGCTAAACCCATGAAGGCCTGGATGGGGGCGACTCTTCAAAACATTTATACCGACGTATAAAACGTGTAGTGGTTTGTTTTCTTTCATAACAGCAGCAGGAGAAAATTATTAAAACATGCACTAAATCATGACGTACTGACATTTGAAAGCCCGTTCAACAAATCAACACATGAGATGGGGCAAGACATTTTCGCTATAATTTAGCGTATTTCTATTGTTTCTGCCCCAAAATGCACTGGTTCTGTTTTATGAAGTTGATTTTTGACAAGCTTGTTAGGCAAGGCACATTGGGGGTCAATCATCCTCCCCTTGAGCTTGCAGGAGGAGTTCTAAAGTTGATAAAAAGGAATGTCTTGGTAAGACTTACTTCAGACAGACTTTGCGACCGCGCGGTGAAAATCATCTTGATTGGTAATGTAAACTCTGTCTCCATATTTAATTTCTATGAATTAAATATTCATATTAAACTGTTCTACCTCTGATTAATGTTTTCTCACTTGCGGCCAAATCTGGAACCGGGGTAAGATAGGTTTTCAATAAGACATGTAGCAGCAGGCCGGTAAACCCAATCTTTAACAGTATGCAGAATAGGCTGGAGCCAGACAACCTGAGTGGCCTAAGGGTTGATGCACTGATAACAAGTCTGTGATGTATTTAGATGCCAAGCTATTCAGGGATTTATAGATTAACAGAAGTATTTTAAAGTATATTCTCTGAGATACAGGGAGCCAGTGTAAGGACTTTAGAACCAGGTCCATGTTCTTTACGTTCTTAGTCTTAGTGAGGACACGGGCAGCAGCGTTCTGGATCAGCTGCAGCTATCTGATCCACTTTTTAGGCAGACCTGTGAAAACACCGTTGCAGTAATCAATTCGACTAAAAATAAACGCATGGATTAGTTTTTCCAGATCATGCTGAGACATTAGTCCTTTAATCCTGGAAATGTTCTTCAGGTGATAGAAAGCTGACCTTGTAATTGTCTTTAGATGCTTTTGGAGGTTCAGGTCTGAGTCCATCACTACTCCCAGATTTTAGGCCTGATCAGTGGATTCTAGCTGAAGCAGCTAAAGCTGTGTGTTAACTTTTGATCTCTCCTCTATTGGTCCAAAGATTATTACTTTAGTTTTGTTTTTATTCAATTGAAGAAAAATTTGGCACATCCATGCATTGATTTCTTCTAAACATTTCAGTTAACAGCGTTACAATGTTGTCCTGCCTCAGCTAACAGAGCAATGCACATGACTGACAGAAGCATCCTTGTGATCAAAAGCAGTGAGCCAAAGTTTCAGTTGTTGGTTTTTGTCATAAAAGCGTACATTGGTGCGTTTTCATTTGTTGCAAGTACAATTCTACGCAAAAAATGTGAAGAAATCGAACATGTTTTGTGTTAGTGGTTTTAGCAGGACTCTTTCACAGCTTCACCTGCGCTACACTGACAATCTAACTGGGCTTGAAATCTTTATCTTCTTGTGTTACCACTGGTAACCTTCAAGAGGTAGGCAATCACCATCACCTTGCACTGAAAATAAAAAAGAACATTTTTGATAGGAAAATTATAGGTGAACAGTTTTTTAGATCCTAACTATCTCTTTCTGAGAAGTGAAGTGACGAGTTTTGGGCTACCGCCTTGTTACATAGGGACAACCAAGAAATCACTTCCGTCCAAGAAAAATATCCGACAGACTGAAATCCTGCGGCAAAAGATGGACAGCACATGGATGGTGCTTCTGTATTTTTTCTAATAAATTCTTCTTGTGAATGTTGGGAAAACTAATTATGCCAGATGCAGAATTACAGTGAGTTCTGCGTGGTGCACGCAGTGAAGCATCATTGCAGTGTATGAAATGTTTTAATAGCACTTTTATATGCCATCAGAAAATGTAAAACAACCAACGTAAATGCATCAACGCGTGGAGAAAAGTGTTGGCAGTCACTCAAAGCTTCTTTACTTTAAGACCTAATTTTATCATTTAAACCTAAGGGATGTTACATTTGTCTTCAGGTCTGCTACAGTGATGTTAGACAGGTTTTACCCATGGAGTAGTTGGGTCTTGTCCATCTTATTCTCTTCAGTACTTCATAGACCTGGCAATAAAGGATAATACAGTCATTTAAAAAATGGCCAATTAAGCATGTTAGAAAATGTCAAACATAACACGACTGAAGATATGGGATGATTATTTTGTTATTGGATAACAGAAATTAGATGAATACAGAGGGAAAATTAAAGTAAAAACCAACTGCTTAGTTTCAGATGCATGTCTTTAGAAAGGCAATAAAAACAGCTCCACCGGGTCTAATTGATGAGCTCTGGAGCACAGCTATGAGCAAAGAACTGCTGGGGTCGTACACCTCCATCCAATACTGGGATTCAATCAAATCATCTAGTCATTAGTCAAACAGTGGGTAGCCCTGCGTAGGTGTGTGTATATACTATATATTGGTATGTGTGTGTTCTTGTACTTGCAGCTGAGTGAGAACACTTTTTGCTAATTTTACTAGTAAAGTGAGGGCTTCTTGTCGGTTCCCACTTTTTTTCTGGGCTAGGGGTTAGGTTTAGCACTATGTTGTCAATTAGGTTTAGGTTAGGGTGGATATTAGGTATAAATCGGTAAGGGTTAGGGCATGGAAAGGCTTGAAGATGAATGGAAGTCTATGGAAGACAAGGCCCAGTCCTAACTACATGAAACAAGGATGTGTGTGTGTGTGTGTGTGTGTGTGTGTGTGTGTGTGTGTGTGAAGGGAGAGTGAGAGAGACAGCGTGAGGTACCACTACTTGACAGAATATAATGACCACTCCTTTGGCTGACGTCTAAGATGTTACACTGAGAGAAAACTATGTTTGGAGATGGGTTAGGATTAGAAGCATATTCATCTATGAGAGTTTTACAGTGATTATTTATCCACATTCATCACTCGTGATCACCTTTAACATTCTAAAAGAAATACTTACGATGGAGCTTCTCGTCTTGCTGTCAAAGAAGAGGTCTCTGTCTGACAGGTCAAAACTGAGGGGAAAAAAACAACAACAAAAAACAGCCAAAGTTTCATTTAATCCAATTCAGTTTAGTCACATGGTGTAAATTAACAATGCATCTCATCTGCCGGAACTTTATAATTAAAATAAATCAATTTGACTGAATCATTCAGACAGGTTCCAAGTATAGCACATCCATTCCAGAGTGATCCTGGTTAAACAACCTAGTCAAATTCAGGTTATTATTCCATTTGGTTCAAAGTTTTCTCTCTAAGGAAACCCAGCAGATTGCATCAGGTCACTGACTTGCAGCATTCACTCCTGGGTGAGCGTAGAGCCACAGTGGACAGTTGCTGGCATTGTGTGATTGACTTTGCAGCAATCCCTCATACTGAGCATGCATGTAGCGACAGTGGAGAGGAAAATTCCCCTTTAACAGGAAAAAACCTCCAGAAGAACCAGAACCATGCTCAGTGTGAACGGCCATCTGCCTTGACAGAGAAGAGACACAAAAATCACAGAAGCACACATTGATCCAGGAGTACTTTCTATGTGAGAGAAAACTAAAAGGGTGATGGCACGGGGCTGCAGGGGCACAGCAGTAGAGCATGTGACCCATGTTCAGCAGCCTCAGTCCTCGACATGGCTGTTCTGGGTATGAGTTCCAGCTAGTGGACCTTAGCTGATAGGAAATGGGGTTAAAAGAGAAGGGGACACGTGGCTAACTGTCGAATGGAGGCCACTGGTGCAAAAAATCTGTTAAAAAAAATTATTGGCAATGCTAGCTCTTTTTGTGGCTTCATGTAGGAGAGAAAAATAGCCCAACAGATCAGCTCTGAGGCAGTTTTCAGGTCCAGGAGATGAAAGGGAGCACAGAGAGTGAGTAGTAGTAAAAGTTCAGCTAGTAGCCATGTCTAGGAGAGAGACACTCTTAAGGCCCGTTTACACTACACCTAAAAACCGAGCCATGCCGAGACCGGTCCGAGCTTGGTCCAGTTAACTGAGATAAATGCAGCCGTTTACACACACAGAAGTTATCTCGGTTATGGTTCCTTGGTTGCTCCTCGCCTCCTAGTGGCGATCTGCGTTACTACCGCTCTCTGGGATTGAAGGCGGGACCGAGCAAATCAAAATGGCGGCACCCGTCACATTCAAGATGTTATTGTTAGACAGATTCGGCTTTTGGGACGTGGATAAGACAAATGAACGTCTAATAAGGATTTACAGACGCAGGAAACAACAACAGACGCTGAGGTTCATAAGCAGAGTCATCACTGGAAACCGTGTGGCACGGTAAGGAAGCTAGTATTATTATGAATGTCTGAAATTTGTCTGAATGGAGTGTGAATCGGGACGTGCAGCCAGACACGCCGGGAAACCCGCGGACAGTCAGCTGACTGTAAGGGCATGACGCGGTCTGCTCATGCGCTCCTCGTTCTCAGGGAACCGGGATAAAAAAAACCAGTCCGAGACCTACTAGGGAACTGGTCTGCAGTTAGCGCGGTCCGGTTATCGTTAACGCGGTCTGGTTCAGTCTGCTGACCATTTACACACAAGAGTTATCTCGGTTACCGAGCTCGGACTGGTCTCGGCTCGGTTAAAAAAGTGTAGTGTAAACGGGCCTTTAAAGGCAGAACTAAGCCATCATCTTCAAAAGAACATCATGAAGCTGTTGACAGCAGTAGCTCAGCCGCTGCCGCCCTGCAGGACAGCATCACAGCTAAACGAAAGCCAGGCCAAATGGAGTTACTATGCAGAGAAAAAAAAAAGACAGTGGCCATAAACCTAAAAGTGGAAATCATTGGAAAAAAAAATTAAATTGGAGACCAGTAGAATTGAAAGACACTGAAAATAGTAAATAAAAAAAAACTAAAAGTGGTTTTAAGCTATATTAATTTCTTTACAGCCTAGAGAAATTTAAATGAAAAGGAAAAAGGGGGAGATGGCGGGACAGGGCTAGAAAACACTGTAAAGGAAATGCACTCATAAATCTAACGGTATTTAACTGTGCCAATAAATCTAATAATAACATAATCTTACGACTTAACCAACCAGTATGCTGTTTACCAGTAATATATTGGACTCTTAATTAGTCAAGTCTTTGTCATCGTGCTGTTATGCCATTACGGGACGTGACAAAACTGCATTAATTCGGGACGTGACGGACCGCAATTCCCATGATGCAATGTGGTCAAAATGGCCACCAACTCCCATCATGCAACACGGCCCAAAAATGCCCTAACAACGGAGCAGAGAGATAACGTTACTAGGGAAAATGTATTTAATGCAGCCACGCATGACAATCTGCCTTCTTCCCTGGCGCGCTGCCAACCTGAGAAGACACACAGCTGTTTCACTCTGTGGATTAATTACCCACACGCCACGTGCGCGAGTTTCTCGCTACACCGAGATTTTTCGAAGCAAACCGGATTCCCTGCTTTGCTGACGCAGGGGGTCGACTAAAATAAGTACTTTTAAATTCCCTCTGATCAAAAGACTGGGAGCCACCTTATCTCCCAGTGATCGAAGAGGACCCCGCTTTGTCTGGCCAACAAAGCGACTGTAAGCCAGGAGGAAGAGACGCATTCAAGACGCGTTAGTCGGAGCGCTCGCGGACCCCGAAGCCGGGACTTCATTCTGGGATTTCCTCAAAGTAACGAGGTTCTCCCCTTTTATTTCTTTTCCACCCACAGGGTGTTTAGAAGTGCCTGGGCAGGCATAGGAACTTTGTAGGTGTAGGTTAATGCTTTTTACCCCAAGACGGAGTTGGGTTTATTTTGCTGAATATTTTCTTTGTATGTGCATGCATTTTACAATTGATTTTTGCTGTGTTGATTGTGGTTTATCAATAACCCCGCCGTGGGTCACTGCTACAGTTCTTTCCATCTTCTTCCATGCTTTCCCCCCCTCTCTTTTCGCTCCTTCTTTTAAGTGAATTTGATCACTTTGTTGAATCTTAGTTCGCGGTTTTTCTTTAAACTCACCCGTGAACCACTCCTTCTCGGAGCGAGGTACCGCCTCACATTAGCGTAAGCGTGGTGACATCATTAGGACCTCCCCTCACGCATCACGCAAGGTTGTAGAGTCTTCGTCATCATAGTCGCCATCTTGCGAGTGTCTCAGAGCAGGTGTCTGCTCCTCAATGGTGCAACGTCAAATGCTGACGTCCGAGTGTGGTTTAAACAACCGTGAGCTGAACTAGATTCGCTAACCGCTCATGTTAATCCATTTGTTTTTTTGTTTGTTCTTTTATTTCCACATATTTTGCATGTTAAGTTTAGTAGTGAGTAAGATTTCAAAAGTCGTTGAATCAGAGAATTACTGTAACAGGGAATTGCTTTTGGTTCAATAAAAACAACAACTGCGGAATAGAAATTGTTTTGTGTTCAATCTAATTCACAGTTGCATGGTTATTCAGAATTCAGAGCTAACCTTCTTTGGAGTTAACATCTGATATTAATACAGAGACAATATCATTGGATGGTGATAAGGAATAAGGATTTAAACTCTAATTGCAGTTATATTGGGGTTCTGACAGCCTGCCGGATAAACTTCGTCGGTTAAAAGTCCGACCAGATCATTTAGTCCAGCATAAATTAGTTCATAACAGCTAATTAACTAATGCATTAGTGGTATAAATCCTTACAAGCTTATAGCTAACATCACCACCATTTAAACTATATTTTGTTATAGAGGAATTTTGAGTTGAATGATTTATTACTTAAATTATAATACCAAATTATAATTAGTAATAATAATAAGCATATTCAAACAGCTTCTGGCATAACAGTGCCAACCTACAATGTGTAATAGTGCACTGACATTGGTCTACTGATCCATGTATGGTCAATAGAGAAATCCTGAAACAAAGCTGTTTCCAGAAGACCACAAATTAGAAAAAGATATTTGCACAGTGTACTCCATAGTGGCCCAGTTGGTAGCACTGGTGCCTTGCAGCACAAAAGTCCTTGGTGCAAACCCTGGCGGTTTTTCTGCATGGAGTTTGCATGTTCTCCCTGTGCATGCTCAGTTCACTCCCTGTACTCAGGCTTCCTCCCACAGTCCAGAAACATTGTTGTTAGGTGACTTCCCCCAAAAGGATGCTGCACAAATAAGAGGGTATAGAAACTGGTTGGATGAATGTGCTGCACTTGGCCCACTTCAAAGAAGATTGGTATGGATTGGAGTTATAATTATTATCAACACGTAAAAGCAAATGTGGAATTATAGTATTTCTCCACGGCAATGTTTACTTAATGTATTCAAATGACATTTGTTTTTAAAACAAGCACGAATAGTACAAGTGGATTTGTGCCACAAGACTAGGAGCTGTTCTCATGACATCTCTGGGCATTTTAAGTCGCAAATGTTTACCTTCAAGGAAGAAGTGAGAAAAAATTATGTATCGGCTTCCTAAGGGAATGTGTTGTTCCTCAGGAGAACATTTTTTATCACCCTGTGAATGAAATGCTAGGAAGAATGCTTATCTGTTTAGACCAACAAAAATGCTAAAACTGGTGAGTTTAGGCCTACTGGTTAGATATTTGATCCAAATGACCTACACTCAAGCAAGTGCATGCATGTAGAGAGAAGATAGACCTTAGGTTCTGTCCATACAGTGCCTCGTAAAGGTATTCATACCCCTTTTTGCACATTATAAAAACCACAAACATTAAATGTTGTTGGGATTTTATGCAACGGACTAACACAAACAATTACTTAATTCTTGAGAAAAGGGATAGAGATTCAAGATTTCTATAGAATTTAATAGAAATCCAAACGGATTGGTGCAAATTTGTATTTAGCATCATTTATTATGATAGCCCCCAAAAAATCTGCAGAACCCATTGCCTTCAGAACCCAAGAATGGTTGAGAGAATGTGAATAGAAGATAGTGCCAAGAGGCCCAGAATAACTCTGTAAGTCATGCAGAGATCCACAGCTCAGGTGGGAGAATCTGTCAACAGTTATTAGCTGCACACAACCTGGCAGTTACGCAAGAACAGCAGGAAATGGGAAACGTCCTATACATGTATAGTGCTTGATCAAATCTAGAGGAGCTCAAAGTGCTTCACACTACATTCAGTCATTCACCCATACGTTGATAGTGGTGATCTACATTTGTGGGCACACTGGCAGAAGCGGGGCTGTCAGACAATCGCCGCCACCGGACCCTTTGACCACCAGCAACAGACTAAGCGGGTCAAGTGTCTTGCCCAAGGACACAACGACAGACGGTCGAAGTGAGTGTTCGAACAGGCAACCCATTCAGAAAGCTGGAGGTGACGGCAACATGCCATAGGGATGCTTTCTTTCCTTTAACCTGAACAGATGAACTGTTCAGAGTTGATGACACTTTTCAGATAATATCTAAAAACACCAAAATAGATAAAAACCCGTCTAAATCTTTTTCTATTTATGGTCCACTTATTAGATGAAAATCACAATTAAAGACAATGAAGATGGTGGCTGTAACGTGTTAAAATGTGAAATGGTCATGGGGTGTGAATACTACTCCAAGTCATGTTCTGCTTCTCTGTCACATCTTACTGAAGAAGCTGCACACAATGATTTCTTTAATTTAGCTGTGCTATAATGTTTGAGTGATTCCAGCAGCTCTGGCATAGAATGTTGATAAAAAAATTTTTAGAAAAAAAAAGTCCCCCAAATAAGTGGGAAAAAAAGACGAAAAAAATGTATAAATTAAACAAAACACTAGAACATACTGATAGGCAAGAAATTCTGCATGATCTGATGAATGAAAAGTTGAAAGAAATATAAAGGATTGGAAGATGACAGCAGAAGAACCTGACTGTGGAAAATTAATGCAAATTTACTTTTGATTGGGAATACTATCATCACTTCATTATTAGCATTTAGCTGTTTGTGAGTCAAATAATAGTAATAGTAATAATAATAATAATAATAATAATAATAATAATAATAATAAAAACATCCATCTATTTTCTGACCCGCTTAATCCCTTATGGGGTCGCGGTGGTTGCTGGTGCCTATCTCCAGCATTCACCTGGCGAGAGGCGGGGAACACCCTGGACAGGTCGCCAGTCTCTCGCAGGGCAACACATAGACAAACAGGACAAACAACCATTCACGCACACACTCACACCTAAGGACAATTTAGAGAGGCCAATTAACCTAACAGTCATGTTTTTGGACTGTGGGAAGAAGCCGGAGTACCCGGAGGGAACCCACGCATGCACAGAGAGCATGCGTGGAAAAGACCCAGGGTTGGACTTGAACCCCGGATTTTCTTACTGCAAGGGAACAGTGCTACCCACTGCTCCACTGAGCAGCCCACATTTTGTTTTGTTTTTAATAATAAAAACAAAACAATATGATAATCAATGAGAAGGAAAAAAAGACAAAGTTTGATCTAAAATCAGGGCTAACCTAGGGGATCAGCCCCCTAGTGTTTGTTGTTTTTTGGTGTTTTTTTTTTCCAAAACAGATGAAGAGATGTGGAAGCTGTGGAGGGAGATCTGCTAGCCATTAGTCAGAGTGTAAATTTAGCTCCTCACTGCCCACACTCTCCTCCATACATTCTAGCAGGCTGAGGGGAAGACGTCCTTCTGCTCAAAAGACTATATGGAAAAAACTGTTGACTTACTGGGACCAAAGAGAGCATCCATGAAGTCATGATTTTAATAAACTTAAACAAAAATCCCTCCTATGTGTCCTTCGGCTACTAAAGCCTCAGTGAATGTGTTCAGAGGATGGAAATGACCTCAGACAGTCAGAGCCATGTTTGTTTGCTGGGAGCGAGCAGCTGCCCCGGTCTCTAACATCATCGAGTCAGACTGAATCAGTCTGTCGCTTTACTGTCATCATAGCAGACAGCCGCACAGGTTTGTTGGCATTTCTTTGTATTGCTGTATCAATGTATCCACCATGTTCTGTTTAATAATGAAGTATATTTGCTTTTTCAAGTGTCCTAGTGGTAATATTAGTTGGTTCTTTGCAGCTACACAGACTTTTCTTCAAGGCATTTCGTTTTTCCAAGAGGAAGAACTATTCCTGCACATTCAGGCTACTTAGGGTCAGAGTCTGTCTGGGTCAGGTACTAGCAATATCCAACCTTAATTCTGCTTTGCAGCTTGAAGTTGTAGGACACAATGTCCCTGCTTGAACTCAGATCTAAAAACGTGAAAAAAACAAACAGCATCTCTCAGATTGGCAGTGAATAAAGCTGTGGTGACCTAGGGGACTGGGGAAGCTGCTGGGGAAGCTCTCTGGACAACGTTGACCAAAGCCCATAACAGGCGTTTGGTTTAAACCTCAGTAAATTAGCCCATCTTCTAAAAATATACTATGATGCTCTTAAATAAAAAAGCTAACCAAAATGGCCCCTCAATGCAATGAACTGTTGATATGTTTCATTGAGCGTGTGAGGGTACACGTGAAACAACAAAAGAGCTTTTACTCACAGATGCTGCTTCTCCCTTGAAAAAGGAAGAGACAACGATTTGACATCTTCAAGTCGTGTGGGACCCACTTTCGGGTGGAGAGGATCGGTGACTTTGTGAATGAACAGTCGGATTTTCTCCACTATGTTGGTGCCTTGTTTCACCTCATAGAGCTATGGAAAAGACAGAAAATTGTTCCTGTTGAGGGGAGGTGTTCCTTTCCAAGGTCGCCACATGCATGCTCAACACGAGGGATTGCTGCAAAATCTGCTACACACACAGGCCTTGTCATGAGATTGTTATCTCAAGACAAGGGATTATGCAATGTATACATATTAACAGGTTTTAAAGTTTCAAATTCAGTAATGATGATCAACTAATAATCAACATAATAAAATGTAGATCAAGTGATAAGGAGGATACTTAATATTTATGTGGTAAAACAAACAAATTGGGTCAGTAACAGTGTAAATGATCCCTGACAGTATTAATCTGGAAATGGTAGAACCAACAGATGTGGAATTAAATACCTTTGTTGTTGGCATCTTGAGCTTCATCATCTCAGCCTCTCGACACAAAACGGTCCAAGGAGCATGGATCTTCAGGAAGCCGAGTCCAGAGATTTTAGTCTGAAACAAAGGAGATTAGATTGTAGACGACAGTTTCATCAGACAGAGAGTTATTCTCGATGAATTCACATAAAACAAGGCTAATCCTGATTTCCAGAAGGTAATAATGATTATTGGTATATAATACAGCAGGAGTGCTGCCACTTGTCCATCTATTCAATGAGACTGGCATTCTTATCTGTGATTGGATGGCTCCATTCAAACCCTGCCAAAACAATCATGGTGCATCAAGAGTCTGTTTCAAATGACAATGTTGCTGGATTAAAAATAATTTTTTAAGTTTTCACAACCTAAGAGGGTTAAAGTTTGTGAGTACTTCATGTTTTCAGGTGATAAATGGGACGTTTATTGGTTTAACATAGGGAAGCAGACACATTAGATCCATAAGTACATTTTTAACAGGTTTCAAAGGGTTTAATATTACAGATTGTTACTACTTTGGAGTCACAAATCAATCCTGAATATTCATACTTGATTTAACACAAATAACGGAGCCTCATTTTTATTTATCTTAGTCGTGCTGAGCTGTTTTAAAAACATATTTTGTCATACTTGAATGTGTCTCAAGTTTATGAAATTTTAACGAGTCATACAATAAGCAAGCACTTTTACAATGATGTGAAAAGCCAGCGGCTTTCAAAAGCCCAGTGCTCGTTTCAATACAAATTCACACGGGCAATGTCAGATTCCCGGAGCTTTACTTTTCACGGATAAAAAGGTCCTGGTGTGTGAGGTTTGTTGAAGAGGTGGGATCAATGTTCTTAATTTTTCATGTGTCTGAGAACTCCATGGACCTCTGTGAGCAACATCACATGTGGACACTGAGGATACACCAATTTTACACCTATATCCAGAATATAATAAGTTACATGGCTTACTAAAAGAATCAAATTACATCAATATTTATTTTAGATTACTTAGTTCAGATACGATTGACTTAACCTGATTACATGACAAAGATAAAAATCTTGGATTTTTATATGAGCTGTACAGTATGTTTTATGTCAGAGTAGGGTTCCTGCTAAGGATGAACTGAGAGAGGTGCACATCTCTGAGTTCAAATTGAATTGCAATTAAATCATTTAAATTTTGCTTAATGAGATTTAGTACACTCATGTGGTACTGTGCAGATTCTTGTCTATCAGTCTGCTAGAGGGCAGCTGTGGCTACAATGTAGCTCACCACCATCAGGGTGTGAATGTGTGCGTGAATAGGTGAATGATTGACCAGGGTAAAGCACTTTGGGGTCGTCGGACTTGATAAAGTGCTATACAAGTACAAGTTATTTATATATATTGTTGTAGTCCTCAGGCATGCGCTCATAAAATAAGAAACGTATAAACAGAGCTGTTTTTCAAAATCAGCGGTAGAACAAGTAAAACTGGTCAGAAAGCAGCAGAAACCGTGTAGCTACTGCAAAGGACTCCATCTGTAGCTGACAACACCATCGCACCGCAACAACAGCATTCCAGGAACAAACGACAGGTGGAGCGCTCAAAAGCCAACGAAATTGGTTTAAAAACGGCACTTACGATTGTGTGCAGCAAAGAAAGAAACTCCGCCACCAGGAGCAGTAAGGAGCAGCACAGTGTACAAAAGTACTGTTCTTATACCCTTAATTATCACAAAAAGTTGTTTTAAGATGTTTTAAAGCGAGAAAGTACATCTCCAAACTACATCTTTGCAATCAGTTCATCGAAGGTATGAGCTGCTTTTGGAGTTTTCGGAGCAGCAGAGCTCTGCTGACAAGTTGGTCCGGCTGCCAATCTAACCAGGGAGCCGCAATGGGAAAACCCCGTTACCGTGCTTTAGTCGGCCGGGTGTGATGGGATTTCCCACAGCTGGAACAAACAACAGGTGTCACCCAGTCTGTGTCTTCAGAGACAAGACGCTGCACTCACACGCATGGAGCATGACAAATGTGCGCAGCCATGTATGTTTTAGGGAATAGCTGTTTTAGTTCAGGATACATGGCTTTTAAATTTGTACTTTTACACTGCAGTGGAAGCATTTAAGAATATTTTATCCCTCTGTGCCCAGACAGCTGTGGGGTGCGGGTTGGCAGATTTTGTAAGAGAAACAAGCAGCCAGCTATATGAAAACAAACAAGCCCAAAAGGCAACCAACCTCGCTGTACAACAGAGAGCGCTGGAGGTCCAGCTTTTTAAATAAACGTGAGTAAATCATAACTTTTTGGTTCACTTATTGTTGATACATCAATACTATAAATATTGTTATATTTAATGTGCACTATTTTTGAATTGAAAAGAATAGATAAAAATCTTTTTATCATTTCTCTGTAGAAACAAGTTCTTCCCGTCTTGTACATGCTGGTTAAATGTCACTCGAGGATTGCCATTGATTAGGCAGTAAGCCGGCCAGTGTTTGTATGGAAGATAAAACTGTCCTGCTGAGCCATGCGGTGACCCAAAAGGCCAGCTTTTGGGTCCAGGCTCCTTCCACCTCAGGTGGGGCCGTTAATAAATGCAATTTGGCAGGATTTTTTGGAGAAAAATGTAATTTAGGCTGACCAAATAAACAAAATCAAACAAAATAACCCTGTGCCCAAAATGCAGCAAATGACTACACGACATTTAAGCTACAAGTTCCTCAAGTCTGATGAGAACCATCTGCATCCATTTGAGCAAAACACTTCATTCTCACTGCCTATGACACATCATCTGCAGCATATAATGTTATATAAAGGCACTAATACACAGCCAGACCTGCTTCAAGCGCCTCAGCTCTGAACACTGACCTGTCTGGATGAAGGGATGGATAGCATTATACAGACAGAAACTATATGTGCAATCTGAGAAAAGCATTTGATGAGTTCTATCTGATAAGCACAGGATAATTAAATGATACAGAGTTTGTTAAACTATTTTAAAGCGCATGACACCATATACAGTAATTCACATTAATTATAGATTAATAGACTGTCAGGAGTGTTACAGATTTGATACTAAAACTAAATTGTATGTGCCCTAATTATACAGTCCAATCAGATTTTATTACCTTCTTAATGTAAAGATGCAAGAACTTGTATTTTGTTTATGTGTTATGGGGAAATGAAAAAATATAATCACATTGCTTATGCTAAACAGAAAATATCTGACTGCTGTTTTTAAAGACAACTACAAGAATGCTTCTTGACCCGTTATGAGTGTTCTTTCTTGGTTATGATTGATTCTGGGGCGATCTGACTAAAAGGCTGCCCAGTAAAGTAACCTCATTGATGCTAATGGTCCATTCTAAACCACAAAAGTATTTTTTTAAAAACACTTATTAAATATTGCACACTCCACTCTGAAGGTGTAAAATGAAAACACTTCCTTCCTTCACACTGGAGTCTGCCCATTGAATTATGTGCTAAAGGATCCCAAGCTCTGCTGATGTAGGAAAGTAACAGAATTATCAAAAGAAACTTGACTGCATCCATCATTAATGTGCAGCATGAGTTCCATAGGCTCTACTATAAGATGCCATCGATAGACTTTACCCGTACAATTTCAGGCTATTTACTGTGACTTCTGCTGGCAGGCTAAGTATCACTGAGTTGCTAAAAGCCTTTCCCAGAAGTCATTTTTCAACAAAGATGCCCTTGTTACAAAGGGTCACTTCTGATGTTTTTAAGGGTATTTAGACAGTAAGATGATTCAAGTCAATTTATCTTTTCAGCAGAAGATTTCTGATCATTTTTGTAATCTGCATTAATGGGTACAAACATCCTAGGATGCATGACTCCAATAAAACAGCATAATTTCTTTCAGGTAATTTAAAAAAGCTTGCAATATCCACCACACGATGGCTTCACACATTTCCGCGAAAGCCAGTTTTTCTCCAGCAAAAAAAAATATTTCATTTTTGCCTCCATGTGAGACGATGGATTTGTGGTTTCCAATGAGGACAAGTAGAACCTTTTGCTGTTTGACAACATATGTGTGTGTTTAGGGAAACCTTTATCCCAATACTGTGGTCCATTTCTGGGCGAATACCACAAGGAATGATGCATACAGCTTGTTACCATGGAGATTAATCATAAACTGGTGGACAGAGTTTTTTGAGCCTATACTTCTAATATGCCTATATCAAATGGCATTACTTGTGCCTTTCCTTGTGTGATCATCACAGTCAATCCCGGACTAAATAAAGACATACTTTATTTTGGTATTAGAAGCAAAACAATTTAAAAAAGACAATTTTTAAAAATCTTAATCAGTAATAGTAAAATTAAACCCATAACAGCCTAATCGTTTTATAATGGTGGGTGTTACTGCTAACATAGATAAAGGCTCAGGTTTAATTTGTCTTCTCATAGCCTATGCTCTGATCATCAGAGCATAGGCAACCAATGGCCCATTGCAACATCTTAGAAAGATCATCCATCTATCCATCTTCTTCCTCTTATCCGGGGTCGGGTCGCGGGGGTAGTAGCTTCAGTTGTAATGTTCTGTTATGGTTTATGTTTATTATTTGGTTAAGTTTAGTTCTTTCCTGTTTTTTCTGTTTCTATTTAGGCTTATTTTTATTCTTAGACTTGTCCTTTTGCTCCCTTAATTATTTCCACCTGGTTTTGGTTAATTAGTCCCTCCCTGTTACTGTGTCTGCCCGCCTATTTAAACTCCTCTTAGTTTTCTGTTTGTTGCCGGGACTTCATTATCATCACGACCACTTCAATGGTAAGAGCCCTCCTGCATTCTGGTCTGACCTGTTCTTTGTTTTTTGAATCTGCCCAGCTTTTTGGTATGGGAAGCATCAGTAGCCTGGAACCTGTCTGTTTGCCTGTTTAACTCCTTCCTTCAATAAACTCCACAAAAAGGATTACGACTGCGTCTGGTGGAAGTCTGGGTTCATCTCTACACAAAACATTACATCAGTAGGGAGTCCCAGACGTCCCTGTCCCCAGCCACTTGGGCCACCTCCTCCGGGGGAATCCCAAGGAGTTCCCAGGCCAGCCAGGAGACATAGTCCCTCCAGCGAGTCCTGGGTCTTCCCCTGGGCCTCCTCCTGGTGGGACGTGCCCGGAACACCTCACCAGGGAAGCGTCCGGGAGGCATCCTAACCAGATGCCCAAGCCACCTCAACTGGCTCCTCTCGACGTGGAGGAGCAGCGGCTCTACTCTAAATCCTCCCGGATGACTGAGCTCCTCACCCTATCTCTAAGGGAGAGCCCAGACACACTAAGGAGAAACTCATTTCGACCGCTTGTATCCGGGATCTTGTTCTTTCGGTCACGACCCAAAGCTCATGACCATAGATGAGGGTAGGAACGTAGATCGACTGGTAAATCGAGAGCTTCGCCTTTTGGCTCAGCTCTCTCTTCACCACAACGGATCGGTACAGCGCCCGATCCGTGTCCTTTCTATTCAGGGGTTCTGGAAAGGAGGGCCCATTGGATAGTTGAATCTCGGATTCAGGAAGAGCAGTGTGGTTTTGTCCTGGCCGTAGTAGAACACTGGATCAGCTCTACACCCTCAGCAGGATCCTGGAGAGGGCATGGGAGTTTGCCAAACCAGTCTACATGTGCTTTGTGGATCTGGAGAAGGCATTCAACCGTGTCCCTTGAGGGATCCTGTGGGGGGTACTCCGGGAGTATGGAATACCGGGCCCTTAGTAAGGCTGTCACGTCTCTGTATGACGGTTGTCAGAGTCTGGTCCGCTTGGTGCAGTAAGTTGGACTCGTTTCGGGTGAGAGTTGGACTCCGCAAGGTTGCCCTTTGTCACCGATTCTGTTCATAACTTTTATGGACAGAATTTCTAGGCGCAGCCAAGGTGT